>NC_084735.1:47749291-47976791 GCF_033978785.1 Entelurus aequoreus | reverse complement strand
TTTTTTTTTTTTTTTTAAACTCTCAAGACCTCAGAATCCTTAACAAGTCTCAATCAGCCTCTTTGGTGGCTGAACATGTCTCTTCGGTCTAGAGTTAGACAGTCTCTCAACAGCAGGTGACGCGGACGCTGCTGTCAGTCCTTGGTCAGCAAGGTCAGGCTCCGTGTCAGCAAGTTCTGCAGGTCCAGCTGAGTCCTGTTGAGCCTTCTCCTGAGCTGCAATGTTGCCTTCAGTCAGCTGTAGTTGAAGATCCGTGCGGTTCCTTCTCAGAGTCGGTCCATTTTCCATCTGGATCCTATACGAACGTGGAGAAACTTCCTCTTCCACCTGTCCTTTTTGTCTCCAGGTGCCTGTAGAAATGTCTCTGAGACGCACGACGTCTCCTGGCCTCAGCATAGGCAGGTGTTTTGCCGTTCTATCATGCAGCTGTTTTTGCTTCGCTTTTTGTACTTCCTTAGTGTGTCTGATTTTGTGTGCGCCTTTGGGTGTCAGCAAATCCTCGTTGACTGGTAGGTTGGAGCGAATGCGCCTACCCATCAGCATTTGGGCGGGTGACAGTCCATTTTGTAGAGGTGCACTACGGTAGATCAGTAAGCTTTTCTGAAAGTCATCTTTGTCCTGTGATTTTTTTAACAGGTTTTTTACTGTTTTTACAGAGCATTCTGCCAAGCCGTTGGACTTTGGATAAGTTGGACTTGATGTGGAGTGTTGAAACCCCCATTCCTTGGCAAAGGCAGCAAACTCACAGCTAGAAAACTGGGGACCATTGTCGGAAAACAGTTCGCATGGAACACCATGTCTGGCAAAAACAGTCTTTAAATAACTGACAACTGCTTTGCTCGTTGTTGACTGCAACGCTCCAATTTCCGGATAGTTTGAAAAGTAGTCTGTGACTACCACGTAGCTCCTTCCATCAAAGTCAAATAGATCCGTTCCTACTTTGTAGTAAGGTCTGTGGGGCACTGGATGAGTCATCAGTGGCTCCGCTTGTTGTTTTGGCCTGTAAGTTCGGCAAACTCCACATGACGCTGTTGTTTGGCTAATATCCTGATTGATCCTTGGCCAGAACATTACTTCTCTAGCCCTCCTTTTACACTTGACTTCACCGAGGTGGCCTTCGTGTATCTTTTCGAGCATCTGTTTGCGCAGTGAGTACGGAATAACAAATTTGCTCCCTTTTAGCACTATGTCATCCACCACTGTAAGCTCAGCTCTACAATTCCAGTAGTCTTGTATTTTCAAGGGGCAATCCTTTTTGTTGTCAGGCCATCCATTCTGTACTGTGCTCTTGAGTTCTTTCATAGTTTCATCAGCAATAGTCTCTTTCCGTATTTGTTCTGTTCTGTCTGCAGTCACCGGCAAAGATGTCACTACCATATCTACATATGCCTGTATCTCTGTGCTATTATCACTGTCTGCAAGTTCTCTCTTGTCCACTGCTCTAGACAATGTGTCGGCTGTGTACATATATTTTCCTTGTGTATATATCATGTGCACGTCATATTTTTGCAGTCGAATTAGCATGCGCTGTATTCGTACTGGACAATCATTCAACGGTTTGTTCATGATAGACACCAACGGTTTATGATCGGTTTCCACTTGAAACATCTGTCCATATACATATTGATGGAAACGCTCACATGCATACAAACTTGCTAACAGTTCTTTTTCAATTTGAGCATACCTGGTCTCTGCACTTGTCAGTGCTCTGGAAGCATAGGCGACAGGTAGCCACTGCTCTTCATGTTGCTGCAGTAGCACTGCTCCCAGGCCGTACTGCGATGCATCTGCCGAGATCCTGGTGCTCTTCTCGGGGTCATAAAACTTTAACACGGGCTCCTGTGTAAGAGTCTCTTTCAGTTTCAGAAAACATTGTTCTTGCTCGTGGGACCATATCCATTCATTCTTTTGTTCAAGAAGACTCCTGAGAGGTGCTGACTGTGTTGACAGTTGTGGGACAAACTTGGCAAGATAGGTGACCATCCCCAGGAAACGTCTGACCTCATCTTTGTTGGTTGGCCTTTCCATGTTGTTGATTGCTGAAGTTTTTCTCGGGTCTGGCTTCACGCCCTCTTCACTCACAACATCTCCCACAAAGGTAAGTGACTTCACTCCAAACTCACATTTTTCTTTGTTAAGTTTCAGGTTCACCTCCCTTGTCTTGTCTAGCACTTGTCTCAGTCTTTCGTCGTGTTCTTTTCGGGTTGAGCCCCACACTATGATATCATCCATCATTGTCTCAACTCCGGGTATGTGCTCAAAAATCATGTGAATGGTCTTATGATATACTTCAGGCGCTGACAAGATGCCGTATGGTAGACGAAGAAACCTGTACCTGCCCTCCGGGGTGTTAAATGTGCACAGTCTTGAACTCTCCTCGCCAAGCTTCATCTGCCAGAAACCTGATGAAGCATCTAATTTGCTGAACCATTTTGCTCCAGCAAATTGTGCCATGATCTCTTCCCTGGTTGGTAACTTGAAATGCTCTCTTCTGATTGCTTTATTTAGGTCTCTTGGATCCAAGCATATTCTTAGGGCACCTGTTTTCTTTTGCACAACAACCAGCGAGCTGACCCATTCAGTTGGCTCATCTATTCTTTTAATGACTCCCAACTTTTCCATTCGCGCTAGTTCATCTTTCAGTTTTTCACGCAGAGCAAATGGGACTTTCCTGCACGGGTGCACAACAGGAAACACATTTTTATCTACACATATTTTATGTAGTCCAGGTAGACATCCAAGTCCTTGAAAGCAGTCCTTATACTCTTCCATGAGTGTGTCCTGAGCATTTGTAGTTTCTTGAGATGTCACCACAAACACTCTTTTGACAAGATTGAGCTTGGTGCATGCACTGAGTCCCAGGATTGGTTGTACACTCATATCCACGATCAGTAGCTGTGCTCTCATTTGTCGACCCTTGTGTTTAAAAGTTGCAATACATCCGCCTTTAACAGGAACTCGTTCTCCAGTGTATCCACTTACTTTGGTTTTTACTGGATGGATTTTGCTCTTTACAGTCAGTGTTTTGTAATCTTCCAAAGATAGCAGGTTTACGTGAGCACCTGTATCTAACTTGAATGGTATTGTTGTCTGATTCACCTTAATTGGAACAATCCATTCTTCTTTTTCAATTGTGCATGCTTGCACCACATTGACAATAAACTCCTCCTTATCATCATCTTCTTCAACTGTGTGAACTTTCTTTCTTGAAGCTGCTTTGCAACACTTTGCATAGTGATTGCTCCTTCCACAGTTGTTACATGTTTTTCCATATGCAGGACAATATTTCGGCTTGTGGCTGCCTCCACATTTACCACATTTAAATTCCATGGATTTGTCTTTTTGATCCTTTTGTTTGGTACACATTTTATTTTTCCATTGTTCTTTATGTATGGCATGCACTGTTGTTTCACCTCTCCGTAGCTCTTTTGCTTGAGCTCTGGTGGTCTCAGCTGCTCTACACATACTGACACACTTATCTAACGTAAGCCCAGTTTCTCGAAGCAGTCTTTCTCTCAGTGCATTATCCATTGTACCACAAACAATTCTATCTCTCACTAATGAGTCTCTCAGAGTGTCAAATTCACATGTTTTGCTTAGCGTGTGAAGCTCTGCCATGTACTGATCAAAAGGTACTCCTTGCTTTTGGTCATGTGTGAAAAACTTATACCTCTCAAATGTCACGTTTTGACGAGGCACAAAGTATTCTTCAAACTTTGTCATTAGCCGTTCCAGAGTCAAATTAGCTTCATCCAGCTGAAAGCTATTATATATGTCCAAAGCATCTTCTCCAATAACATGCAAAAGAATGTGAGCTTTCAGCTTTTCATTATCAGCTCCTGCTCCGCTTGCTGCTAAATATATATTAAATCTTTGCTTAAAACGCTTCCAGTTATCGGCAAGATTAGCATTTAGTAGCATTGGGCTAGGTGGACTTAGCTTTTCCATGGCTGTACTTTGGGGTAGTTACCAGGACTCCACAGCTCTTTGTGTTGTTGGCTTTCCTCCAACTCGGGCACAAGATCCTCTTCTATTCGTTCAATCTGTCCCTTGTCCTCTGTGTCACTTTACCGCCACTCAAAGTCTTCACACACGCAGCAAACTCCTCAGGAATGTGGCGTCCTTCGCACGTTTTCACTCACGCGACCGGAGACATCTTCCTTCCGCTCGTCTTTCGTGGCTCCCTCGTGGCAAACATTCCGTCCGACGCTGCTCACGGCCACTTCTGACACCATGTGTTGTCTGTGTTTTTGTAAATAATCCAGACGAGGCGTGTTGGCTGAGTTCTAAACGTTTACTCATAAAGCGTGCTCATCACAACCTTCTAGCTCCCGGCATGGCCACATACACCACCCCATCTCTGGCTACCGCGCATGCTCATAACTCCCGTTGCATGCTGGGTAGTGTAGTTCTTATATTACCTGGAACATAACATCACAGTGTCTTCGCGTAAACGTCTATCAACCACTCGCTCATCTTTTCTTCATCCATCCATCCCTTCGAGTTAGCTTTTATGATGACGCCGGCTGGAAAGTTCTCTTTTGGCAAGGTCTTCCTTTTGAATATCACCGTGGGTGGAAGTTTCTGGCCGTTAGCATGGCAAGCTACAACCACAGTAGGACGACTTCTCATTCCCTGTGGTGCGAATATTCACCGTACGTGTTCCCGTTGTATCCACAGTGCGGTTCACATGAATATCAAAAGCCAGTGGAACCTTGTACGCGTGTCTCTTAGTAGGAGACATTTTGTTGTCTTTACAGAAAAACAAATGAAATTAAATATCCGCGAGCTTCTTCTTCTACGGGGGCGGGGGCTCACCTTGGCGGTTGCTTACAGTAGAAGAAGAAGCGCTTCCTCTTCTATGGGGCGGTTGCTCACCGTAGAAGAAGAAGCGCTTCCTCTTTTACGGGGAAAAAAGATGGCGACTGTTTACCGTAGTTGCGAGACCTAAACCTTATGAAAATAAATATGAATATTAATCCATATATAAGGCGCACCGGGTTATTAGCCGCACTGTCTGCTTTTGACAAAAATTGTGGTTTTTAGGCGCGGCTTATGGTGCGGAAAATACGGTACATGTCCAGTTTGATGAAATAAACATTATGAGTGTAATGCCACCAAGTCATCTTTTGCTGCTTTTCCAGGCTTCTGATTGCACAAAATGTGCATGACAGCAGGTGTATGTGTTTGTGTGTAGACATACTGTAGACAGATTTGAAACTACACTTGTGTGGATGAAGATCATATTAACCCCGGATATGCATTTTTGAAACTAACGTCTTCGTGTGGACATGGCCGTAGAAGCCAAAGCGATATTTGTTAGTGCTCAAAGGACGCCGATTTGTCTTTTTATTTCAAAAAATGTATTTTATTACATAAAATATTACTTATTATATTTCTGAAAAAATAATTTGCATTTACATGTTCATTGCTTGTGATTGACAAAGTGTTGGGGTTTTCTGTAACGTTAATGTATTGTGCTATAATCAGTGTTAGTACAGGTTGCACATTAAAAGAATAAAAAGAAAAAAGACA
Organism: Entelurus aequoreus; assembly: GCF_033978785.1. Classification (NCBI taxonomy): domain Eukaryota; kingdom Metazoa; phylum Chordata; class Actinopteri; order Syngnathiformes; family Syngnathidae; genus Entelurus; species Entelurus aequoreus. Next base: position 47,971,256 of record NC_084735.1, on the reverse strand, counting down.
ATAATTCAATTTTTTTATTTTAAATATTTTCAAATACTAATTAATCCTTTTATTTCTTATAAAACTGAAACCGTTTTATGGTCCTACATTTGGTTGTATTCAAGGTCCATGCGCCTATCTTTCTCCAGGAAAAGCTCTGTAACTTTGTTTCAATAACGTTCTTATTTACTTATAGTCTTAAAAGCGTACAAATGCGTAGCAGTTCATATAACAGGCCTTTATAAAACAATAAGATTCTAGATAATGATATTAGACAATTCAACATTCTCCCTCCTGCCATTTGTTTGTTAAAGTGGCTCATAATTGTACATTGAGTTATTCTATCAAATATTTGTGTTTCACCTAATTTCATATTTGTACTTTCTTGTTAATATGGAAGAACATTATTAAATGTTCTACTGTATTAATAAATCAGTGTACTTCATTGGGTAGTACGTTTGGCTACACAATATATTGTTTGAACATCGCCATGCTCAATACAGTGCCACCTCGACCGATCCGTCTCGCCCACTTTGCCTACATGAGGTGACAAACATTGGCGGTAAAATAGTATTCATGTTCTGTTATTTAGAGTAATTTTCATTTCCGTCCTGTGTTTCTGTGCTGTGCCGGTGGTGCATTCAAGGTGTACATGAATGTCAGAATTTAAATGTCGGGGTCCAAAAGAGGTTTCAATAAAGTGATTGCTGATCGGCCTCTTGTTTTCCTCTTAATGTCTGGGCAAGAAGTACAGTATTTTATATCCACACAAAAACAGTTGCATTACAGTTACGTAATTATGAAGCGAGAGCGCTATAAATGGTTCAAAGGTTTATTGCCATTCAGTTTGTACATGATAGGAAACATGTACACTGGTCCCAGCACAATATAAGCCTGCAATAAAGGATAACAAGATTTCTTTTAAAAGACAGAAATACTTGTAATATTCACAACAAATATATATATATATACTTGTAATATTCACAAAATATGAGCTTTAAGATCAGTGCAGGTTGTCGAGATGATGACCACAGTGCAGCATAACACGATGTTGAACTGCACTTTTTTGGGGGAGAAGGGGGGAATTTCGACTATAATTCATAATCTTAATGTGAGGCAGGAACACATACGTCTTCTTTTGTTTGTTTGTTTGCATTCTGATTTGTAATAATCGGCTTGTTCTCGGTGGCTAGCAATGCTGCTAATGGGAGTAATCCATTTTGCCTTGGAATCGCTCTAAAAATGCATCCGAAAAAGACCAACAATACCCCATTTACATCTTGTGACCTGAATAATAACCAACACTGTTATAATAAGTGTTGACGCAAGCAAACTCTTTTTTGCCACGTCGTGTTAGAGAGTGCTAACGAGCTTGTGCTGCTGCAGTGTTGACTTAATGAGTAGGTAAAAGTAAAAAAAAATGTGAAAGCACAAATAAACTGTCACCTAGATTGGTAATTGCATTGGTAATCTTTACCGTTATTTTGATTAATGCCATCAATCTTGAACTATTTGCTCTGTATCCGTATCAGTTGTTCCAAAGCGCTCCACTTTTATTCATGAATTTGTCCAACCTGTTAAATCACTTTTCACTGATTTTCGAAAATTGTGGAAGTAGGGGAAATGGTCTATAAGAGCCTGTAGTTAAAATGTGTGTTTTCTCTCAGTGCTGATGACTAAAATGTTTTTTTTGTCCTGGTTAAGTTGTTAAAAGGTTTCTGACATACAGGATTCGATATATAAGATGCAATTAAAAAGAATTATTATTTGTCATCAGGAGACAGGAGTCTAGAACTGTGTGTTGTCAGCGGTATTATGAATATTAATCCTATTTCTCCTCATGACATTGGCAAGGCGGAAGGGTGTAAATCCATGGTTTCCCGATCATTTCACAGTCCCGTACCCCTTCAAATATTTTAGCCTAAAGCCACACTTAAGCAGGATTAGGGGTCTGATTTACTAAAGTCTAAATACCACGCGCTAAACAGCATGTGCAAACAGTAAAATTGCATGTAGTATTAGTGGGCGTGTTACGTGTGATCTACTAAGACTTTGTGTTCAATTGAAAATTGGTGCAGACCGCCTTATTTAAAGGCCTACTGAAATGAATTTTTTAAAATTTAAACGGGGATAGCAGATCCATTGTATGTGTCATACTTGATCATTTCGCGATAGTGCCATATTTTTGCTGAAAGGATTTAGTAGAGAACATTGACGATAAATTTCGCAACTTTTGGTCGCTGATAAAAAAAGCCTTGCCTGTACCGGAAGTAGCGTGACGTCAAAGGTTGAAAGGCTCCTCACATTTCCCCATTGTTTTCAATTCAGCGAGAGCGATTCGGACCAAGAAAGCGACGATTACCCCATTAATTTGAGCGAGGATGAAAGATTTGTGGATGAGGAACGTGAGAGTGAAGGACTAGAGTGCAGTGCAGGGCGCATCTTTTTTCGCTCTGACCGTAACTTAGGTACAAGCTGGCTCATTGGATTCCACACTCTCTCCTTTTTCTATTGTGGATCACGGATTTGTATTTTAAACCACCTCGGATACTATATCCTCTTGAAAATGAGAGTCGAGAACGCGAAATTGACATTCACAGTGACTTTTATCTCCACGACAATACATCGGATTGGATCGGTGAAGCACTTTAGCTACGGAGCTAACGTGATAGCATCGGGCTTAACTGCATATAGAAACAAAAGAAATAAACCCCTGACTGGAAGAATAAACAGAAAATCAACAATACTATTAAACCATGGACATGTAAATACACGGTTAATGCTTTCCAGCCTGGCGAAGGTTAACAATGCTGTTGCTAACGACGCCATTGAAGCGAACTTAGCTACAGGACCTCACAGAACTATGCTAAAAACATTAGTTATCCACCTACGCCAGCCAGCCCTCATCTGCTCATCAACACCCGTGCTCACCTGCGTTCCAGCGATCAACGGTGCGACGAAGGACTTCACCCGATCACCGATGCAGTCGGCGGCTAGCGTCGGATAGCGCGTCTGCTATCCTCAAAGTCCTCCTGGTTGTGTTGCTGTAGCCAGCCGCTAATACACCGATCCCACCTACAGCTTTCTTCTTTGCAGTCTTCATTGTTCATGAAACAAAGTGCAAAAGATTCACCAACACAGATATCCAGAATACAGTTGAATTTTGCCATGAAAACAGAGCTGTTTGTATTGGATTCAATGGCGTCCAAATACTTCCGTTTCAACGTTTGACGTTACGCGCATACGTCATCATACATAGGCATTTTCAACCGGAAGTTTAGCGGGAAATTTAAAATTGCACTTTATAAGTTAACCCGGCCGTATTGGCATGTGTTGCAATGTTAAAATTTCATCATTGATGTATAAACTATCAGACTGCGTGGTCGGTAGTAGTGGGTTTCAGTTTCCAAATGTTATTACTTATGAGGGACAAAAAGACGCAAGTTTTTGGTCTTTTTTTTTTTTTTTTTTGCATTCTAACTTGTAATAATCAGCTCGGTCTCTGTGGCTAGCAATGCAGCTAATGGGAGCAATCCATTCTGCCTCTAAATCACGTTAAAAATGCATTCAAAAAACATCAACAATACTTCATTTATGTTCCATAACCTGTATAATAACCAAGCTGTAGCAACATTGTTATTGTAAGAGCAAACACTGAGGAACTGTTTTGCTAGCGTAGTAGCACATTAGTCGTTAACTAGCTACAGCAAGAGGTAAGCTATCAACTGCTTTAACAGCTTATTGGCTTCTGAGTGTGTAATACACAACACATTGCGAATATGTACTGACTGAAAAACATGAACAATCATATTACAGTATCTATAAAGTATTATATCGGAGCTTTATTTGTCCATTCTTAACATGTACAAGACACATAAGAACTGAAATTACATTTTCGGCACAATCCTGCTAAGAGCAGACATACGTTACAGGGAGACAAGACGGGACCGCCAACGGATCAGCCACTTAGGGCGCTCCTTAAAAAGGTGGGAAAAAGGTGAAATTGGGGAAGGGGGGGAAGAGTAAAAAAAATATCAGTCTGAGGCTGGACCCTCAGGAATGGTCCAGACTGAGTCCGAGGAAAAAACCTCACATAGCATGGCACACATAAACATGGTACATGTAATCACAACAACTCGCAACAGAGTCATCCAACAGGACTTTGGAGGCCGGCAGCTGCTGTTGAGCGCTACTCAGCCCCCACAACCCCGGAGGAATTAAGCAGTGGTGAAGGCGTTGATTTGGGGAGGGGTGTGTGCGTGCATGTATGCCCAATTAACTTGGGTGAGATGTTGGAATTGTCTTTATGGGCCGAGGCCGGCCCCAAGAGTTCAAGAGTTCAAGAGTCCGACCCAGGTGCTTTTGAAAAAAAAGGGAAAGGTCAAAAGCGTCCATCTTTGAGGAGTCCTCAGGGGAGTGTTTTCAAACAGCCTTTTCCTCAAGGCCATTCGAGGGAGTCAAATCGTAGATTAAGATGTTGTTTTTTCTTCGAGCAGTCAAAACAATGACATTCCTGCTCTGTATGCTGGCTCTGACAATTTCAATTTATTCTTTCTCTAACTTCATCAAGATAGAATCCACCTTGCGATTCAAATCAGCAATCGCTCCAGTCTGTGATCCCACAGCACGACCCAATCCTTCCATTGCGTTGAACAGCCTGTTGGCCCCTTGAGTGGCTGCCATCGTCTTCCGAATTTGACGATACACCAGAGCAATGCCCAGCCCAATCAGCAAATTCCCTGCGATCACAGCTCCAAATAGGTAGATGTCTTCCACGTCCTCGATGGAAAGGACTGAGAGGCACATGATTCTCCAAGTATTCCAGGAATCTCTCACGTACCCCGCAGCAATGGTTCCATCAGGGCAGCCAGGCTCCCCCGAACCTCTTTTCCTTGTCGAAAAGACTGTGTCAATTGCGTCGAGAGTCCAGTTGATCAAATTCATTTTGATGTTTAGATTTGAGGACAGCTCAAGAAAAGAGGCTTCAAAAAGTTTAGACAAAGACAAGGACACAAGAAAGCAAGCGGGAAGGAGGAGTAGCAGGGAAAAATGCGACCACCCTCACCAAGAGGCAAGACAGAAAAAAGGCCCACATTTTATATTTTGTTTGTACACAGCTAGCTTGACAGCTTATGTACTGTAGTTGTACGGTGATGTGCTTGCTGCATGTATCATGAACAATATTGAAGTGTAACTTACTCGATGGACCGTTGTCTGTTTGATCAAGCTGGCTGGGGACACTTCCAGTTAATTTGGTTAAGCACACCATTTATTTCAGCATAGCTTGACTCCAAGTTCCACATTTGCAGCGTCATGACAGGCTAATCACACTCTCTCGGCTTCCTCCAGCTCCAACGTTTCACCCTCTTCTCCGTGCTCGCTTCCATAAGCCGCAGTTCATCCTCCGTATATTCAGCTTCAAAAAGATAAGTTTGCGGATTCTCATTTGTCCAAAAATAGTAATCTTCATTATCCGTTACCAAGTCTGCCATGATCAGAAAACACACACGCGTTTGTTTCCGGAAGAAGGAACACACAGTTCTTGCCAGAAGATGGAAGTGCGTTGCTATGGAAACAGAGATAAATGCGCTGAGGAAAGAAGTTGGTCATCTGTGACGTCTTTTTTTTCTTAATTTTTTGTTCGGATTTTGAGAAATTCTTCATCTAAATGGGAAGATATCCCAGTGAGAGCACACAATGTGCACTAAGGACCTGATAAGATCCAAATACCACTCGCCAATTTAGCTTGAGCAAAAAATAAAATAGCGTGTACTATTAGTAGCAGTATTATGTTAAATTTACTAACACTACGTGTGCAATTGAAATGTGTTGCGGACCGCATTATTTAAATGAGGATATTGCGTGCATACGGGGATTTTACCATAGAGACGCTTGAACATTTTTGTACACATTCATGTTATCATGCTCCTACCTGTGTGCGGTGTGTTGAACCAGCAGCACACATCTACAATCTGTAACACCTTTTCAGAATCGCAATCTACACAACAGAAACATATGCACACTGACAATTGAGCCTTTGCGCGAGACTGCGGATTTGTGCGCCTGGAATGCAAGAAGATGTTTTTTTTTCATGTAGGAGGTGCATCATAGTAATATATTTCCTAAATGAAAAAAAACGAATGACATCAACAGAAACAGTAGACACCAAAACGCATCAATTGAATTAGTTTTAAACAGCCCCATAAGTCATCCAGCAGCAATACAATTATACATGGAAATTAAAGAAAATAGACGATATGTCTAATTTTTTATTTTATTTCTGTCAGTCCAAAATGTTGACACACAGGTGAGAAGGAGGATTCTTTGCAGCGCGTGCACCTCTTTTCTCACAGCCATGTGCTTCTGTGTCAATTTGCACTTACTTCACGTGCTAAATAAAACGCAAAATAGTGCTCGCAAAACAGTGATGAGTGTTAATAAATCACATTGTGTGTGCTGTATAATTATGTTTGTGGGCGATCAGCATATATTTTGCGTGTTTTTGAAGACAAGAGAGGCAAATCCACTTTGCAGACGTTTAGTACATCCGCTTTGCGTGTGCTATCAGGTTTGCACGTGTTTTAGTACACACAATATTTAGTAAATCAGGCCCGAAGTGATTATTTTTACATGCTTGTTGTCTCTCAAGATTAGTAGTACCGTATTTTCCGCACCATAAGCCGCCCCGTGTTGTAAGCCGCACCTTCAATGAATGGCATATTTCAAAACTTTGTTTACCTATTAGCCGCCCCGTGTTATTAGCCGCACCTACGCTACGCTAAAGGGAATGTCAAAAAAACAGTCAGATAGGTCAGTCAAACTTTAATAATATATTACAAACCAGCGTTCTAACAACTCTGTTCACTCCCAAAATGTAATGTGCAAATGTGCAATCACAAAAATAGTAACACTCAAAATAGTGCAGAGCAATAGCAACATCAATAACTCAACGTTGCTCATACGTTAGTGTCACACAACACACAAAATAAACATTTAAAGCTCACTTTCTGAAGTTATTACTCATCCACAAATCCCTCGAATTATTCTTCTTCTTCGGTGTGCTTCACTTGTTTTTTGACACCATCTGTGATGTGGACGCGCATGCAGTCGTAGATCAACAGGGACGGAGCTGCGTGAAAAAAGTCACCCGGTTTCTTCGCTCATTTTTTCTTCATCCATCCATCCCTTCGAGTTAGCTTTTATGATGACGCCGGCTGGAAAGTTGTCTTTTGGCAAGGTCTTCCTTTTGAATATCACCGTGGGTGGAAGTTTCTGGCCGTTAGCATGGCAAGCTAACAGTGAAGGACGACTTCTCATTCCCTGTGGTGCGAATATTCACCGTACGTGTTCCCGTTGTATCCACAGTGCGGTTCACATGAATATCAAAAGTCAATGGGACCTTGTACGCGTGTCTCTTAGTAGGAGACATTTTGTGGTCTTTACAGAAACACACAAATGAAATGAAACGTAATATCCGCGCGCTTCTTCTTCTACGGGGGCGGGTGCTCACCTTGGCGGTTGCTTACAGTAGAAGAAGAAGCGCTTCCTCTTCTATGGGGGCAATTGCTTACCGTAGAAGAAGAAGCGCTTCCTCTTTTACGGGGAAAAAAGATGGCGGCTGTTTACCGTAGTTGCGAGACCTAAACTTTATGAAAATAAATATTAATATTAATCCATATATAAGGCACACCGGGTTATTAGCCGCACTGTCAGCTTTTGAGAAAAATTGTGGTTTTTAGGTGCGGCTTATGGTGCGGAAAATACGGTAGTTGTTGTTGAAGGAAAAACGAAAGCTGTGATGCGTCTGTGAAATAAATATGCTACAGTATGCTTGAAATGAGCGAAATACATGACTATTAATGGCAAGTCGGTTATACTTGTATAGCGCTTTTCTACCTTCAAGGTACTCAAAGCGCTTTGACACTATTTCCACATTCACCCATTCACACACACATTCACACACTGATGGCGGGAGCTGCCATGTAAGGCCCTAACAACGACCCATCAGGAGCAAGGGTGAAGTGTCTTGCTCAAGGACACAACGTCCTGTGTGCCTCTTAGTACATTGCATACTTACAGCATGTATTTAAGCGTTGATGGAGGTGTTTGGTCGTGTTTAGAGCGCTTCATAGGCAAATGGAGTCAACGCGACTCCCGTTGACTCCATTGTTAGCGGACTTTTATTTTCGTTCATTTACAAGTTAGAATGCATAAAAAAAGAGACATATATGTGTTTATCTCACATAAGGATTGTGCATGATAGACACATTTCCCAAAAAGTGCAGTTCCCCTTCAAGTCTGCTGGTGAAAATTCCACATTTTTTTCATTTCCCAGTATTAAAACAAAAAAATCACAGTGTCAGTCTTCCCCCCAATATCATGCAGCCCAGGTTGTTGTTTGCTTTCTACACGATTTAAGCTGTTTGCATTCGTACCAGAGCAGTGAATTGTAATATTTGTGATGTCAGGATTAAAGGGGTTTGTGTGTTACCCACAACAAATAATATGCATTATCCTAACTGAGCGTTTTTCTCAGCACTGTATAGTTAGAGAATGAAGTGTTGTTTTCCAATACCTCCACAAAATAATTTGTATCTGGTAACCCCAGAAAAATCCCCCCATACTCTCTTTTTCCCCAGTACATGCTTTACTTTATTCAGTGTTTCTTGTCACTTTTTATTGTAAAATTGTAATGTGATCTTTTGACTCTTTTATTCTTCCTCTATTACAGTAACACCTCGAAAACAGAATGGGTTCACAGAAATTGTTTTCATGCACTTAAATAGACGGATTCTCCACTTTTCACACCATTTTTGCACGCTCTCTAATTCTAAAGTTGTCCAGAGGCCTCTAAAAGGTGGTGATTGTTGTCATTTCAGCTTGTTCTGCCTAGAGCAGGGGTCTCAAACTCAATTTGCCTGGGGGCCACTGGATGCAGAGTCTGGGTGAGGCTGGGCCGCAAGAAAAGATTTCTTAAAAAAAACATTTTTAAATGTCTTTATTTTTATTTTCAACACAAAATAAAATCAAAATATAAATGAACAAAATGAGAATTAAGTAAATAAATCAGTCATAAGTAATAACAAGAGAGGAGAAGTCTAGCAAAACTCCTAGCCATTATGGACAACACCTCCCACCCACTACACTCGGACCTTGCGGGGAGAATGAGCACGTTCAGTGGAAGGCTCAGACTCCCAAAATGCAACACGGAACGACACAGGAGGTCCTTCATACCGACAGCCATCAGACTGTATAATGCATATGTTCCTTGACTGCACTTAAATGTAGAGTATATGTAGAATATATTTCTATATTATATATATAATACATTATATATATTATATTATTTATTGTTATTCTTGTCTATTGTGAGCGAACTGTGGAGTTTACAGCGAGAGAGAGAGCGAGGGAGGGAGGGAGGAAGAGCGCGAACGTCAATGTTCGGCCCTCGAGGGCCATATACCACACCATGATTGGTAGATTCCTTGTAGCCCGGAAGAGTTAGGGCTACGAGGAAATCTGGGTATTCGGTCTGTTGTGTTTATGTTGTGTTACGTGAGGATGTTCTCCCAAAATGTGTTTTTCATTCTTTTTTGGTGTGGGTTCACATTGTGGCGCATATTTGTAACATTGATAAAGTTTTTTTTATACGGCCACCCTCAGTGTAACATGTGTGGCTGTTGAACAAGTATGCATTGCAGTCACTTACGTGTGTATTTGAAGCCGCATATAATGTGTGACTGTGCAAGCACATTACTTTATGGATAAAAAGTGGACGCTAAATCTCGTGCCCTCAATATTATTGTCCTCAGTATTGTTGACTTAATATTGTTGTCCTCAGTATTATTGATGGGTGAAAATTGGGAGAGTTGGCAAGAATGCTTCAGCTCTGCACACAGCGCTGTCAAGCGCCATTCATATAAAACTTGGGGGCCGCACTAACATTAAACCTTCATATTAAGGTGTGGGCCGCACAATGACGACTCGCGGGCCGCAATTGGCCCGCGGGTCGCATGTTTGAGACCCCTGGCCTAGAGGTTATGTAATCATGTCCATTTAGGAATGCAATGGTGTGAACATTTTATATTACGGTTATTGTGACCAAAATTCAAATATCATATCATCAAATATGTTCAAATATTATATTATCAAATATCATTATTCAATATTATTAAATGATATTATATATATCTGCATGCATGTTATTTAATTTGACATTATATTTTCAATAATAATAATGTTAGTAAATGATCTACTTAAAAAAAATATGTAATTATGTGGTACATTACATGGGACATGTAAGTGTCAACAAGACAGCCAAAAGAGGTCGGTGGATGAGAATAAATCTTAAAGTAAAATATAGTGTAGAAAAGCACCCAATTGCAGGAAATGTAGTCTTGAGTTTTAAAATTTTATTTTGGGGCGTGCGTGGCAGCACTTTGTCATTTTTCCTCTTTTTTTATGCCAGTTTTCCTTTTTCTTTCTCAAAGAGTGCTCACATCCCTGTATGTGTGTGCATGTCAGTTTCCCTGCCTCATCCCACAGAGACAAAGACAGTGCCATCCATCCATCCATCCATCCATTTTTCTACCGCTTGTCCCGTTCGGGGTTGCGGGGGAAGCTGGAGCCTATCTCAGCTGCATTCGGGCGGTAGGCGGGGTACTCCCTGGACAAGTCGAGACAAAGACAGTGGAAAACTAAATATAGTTCACTCCATTTCTTTCATCCCGCTATGGATAAATCAAAAATGTATGGACGGATTTTTATCTACTTGTCAGGAAAGGGCAGAAATAGGATAATTAACAAGTGATTACATTTTGGGGCGGATCCGGATAACCATCTGGATTCAATATTGGGAGGTAGGACTTGGCAGAGATTGGCGCTCTCTGAGATCTTTTCCGGTTTAGCTATGTGGGTAAAGGAAGAGAATGCTAAATGCTAATATTTGTCAAACGGATTTTAAAGCTTTTAATCAAATCAATTGATAAAATGTTATTAATAAAACACTTTTCATGCATTTGAAATGCAACACAAAGTGCTTTACAGAGTTAAAAATAATGCCCCAATTTGCCCCACAGCCACCAGAACACAGGACACACCACCCAACGGACCGGTACCACAACAGCACCGAATAAAACCAAATAAAATTTGAATTATAAACAATAAAAACACCAACAAATAATACATAATTAATATAACCTGGATTAAAAAGGTTGGGCAAACATTTTGACTACATGTGTAACTGGCAGTGTTTTCCTGTGGGTGGGCTTGACTAGCGGTAAGGGGAAACCCGATATCTGGAGGTACTGTTTCAAAGGACGGTTACATTGTCACTTGAGAAATAACTTCCAATAAAGAAAGTTAATCAAAAAGATGGGTCTTGTCATTATGAAATTGACGTTCTCCGCAGCCCTGAGGTCATGAAGCTGTTCTGTAGACGGGGGCCATGGCTACTGAAAAATATTGCTCCGCAAGTGTGGGTCGTGACTTGAGTACAGATTGGAGACCAGTGCCAGTGGATCTCGGGGGGTCCGCAAGGGTTCATAATGGAAAAACAGATCTGAAAGATAAGAAGATACAAGACCATTTAAGACATTGGTAAACCAGAAAAATAACCTTAAAAATGATCCTGAAACAGACAGGGAGTCAATGCAGTGATTCTATAGAACCTGTGTAATGTCTTTTTCGTCAAGACATGTACAGCTGAGTTTTTAAGTGTTTTTAAGATTTAAGAAAAACATCCTTTGTAATATTTTAACATGCGGTATAAAACTGAGCTCAGAGTCAAATGATGCTCATGTTTTTCCCTTGTAGTGAGAGAGTTAAAGACAACGGTTATGATACCTCACATATTTACAGTTTCTCAATATGTGGGAAAAGGAGTAGTAAGATGCAGATCTTCTTTGGCAGCGTGGCTCAAATGGGACAATGGCCATGCGAGCAACTTGAGGGTTTCAGGTATGTCTCCAGCTTCCACCATCCTAGTCACGGCTGTTTTGTCCTCGGGCAAGACACTTCACACACCTCTCTCCCAGTGCCTCCCACACTGATTTAAATGTAGCTAAAATACATTAATAATGGGTTTCACTATGTAAAGTGCTTTGTGTCTCTGGAGATAAAGCGCTATATAAATATAATTCACTTCACTTCAGTTCACAACTTATTTAATCTTTCTCCGTTTCAGAGCAATTTTTAACACTTGTTTTTACTTGTGCTCAATTTGTAACACAATTAGTCAAAAAGATGAATACATTAAGTTATCATCTATGAATAGTTGTTTATAAGTTGTCATTCACATTATACGATGAATAAGATTGTCTAATTTTTTGAGGAGGTTCAATATGTTTATCACGATTATTCTTTGTAAACACTTTGAGTTTGAACAGTTTCTTAAAGTGGATCATATTAGTACTTATTTTGACTTTTTTGCTGAATCCATTCTATACATTAGGTCCATGTAGGTATTAAGTGTTGCACGTGCATACACATGTTATAAAAAATGTTCCCTAAGGTTATATTTCTCCTCTTTTGTTGAGAAGAAATGCACATTCTTGGGTAGCAGGCTATAGATTTCTTAGTCACTTATTCAATAAGTAAGTGTTATTGAATAAGAAATTCAATAAGTTTGCTTCGTCACTTATTCAATAAGTAAGTGTTATTGAATAAGAAATTCAATGTTACAGTGAAATTTGCAAACAGCTAAAATTATGCACTAATTTTAGGTGCTTGCAAATTTCACTGTAACATTGAATTTCTTGTTCAATAACTAAAGGGTTTTTATGTTGTCTCTATCCAATGTGAGGCTTATTTATTATTCTAATTGATCTTTTTTGTAACACCGTTAGTGAATGAAGCTCACTTTTGTAGTTATTTGCCCATATTTCTACACAGTAACTCAGATATGGTAACACCAACAAGCAGTAGAATACATCGAGATATTTTTGGTACAGGCCATATTTTGCTTTATTCGTTATTGACATATTTATTGCCACCTTATGTTGTTTATTCTTATGTGAGATGTCCAGTTCATTGTATCATCTATTTAGCTTATTTTACCCTTTTAATGTCAACTCTGTCTACTGTTACCGAACAGTATTATTTAAGTGTTACTCAGATTCAGAGAGTCTGTTTTCTTCAAAGCATCTTTTTAATTTGACAATTTGTTTTTTCTGTTAGCATCTGTGTATCCTCTCCTGAACAAAACATTGTCATATTCTTTGCAAAAAATACTAACTTTAAATCTTTTGTAACTTTACAAATTTCATTTATGTATACAGTGGGAAGGGTATTCTGTTTACCTGACTCATGAAATGTGACAAATTTGGGGTGTGTACTATCCACTTTAGCCGCAAGATGGCAGTAGAGTGTTGAATATCTTAAAATGTATTTTGTGGCAATTCCAACTATGACCACAGCGTCAGTTACTATGTAGAGCGGCATTTTCAGCATACTGCGTTACAAAATGATTAACCCCCCTTTTCTCTCACGCAAAATACTTCCAAGAATAGGGCCATACGAATCCCTTCCCTATTCTAGATTGAACAATGTTGGTCCCAGAATTGATCCCTGAGGTAGGCCACAAGATATATTTAACACTGTTGTCTTCCTTTGCGTATTTCCACCTGTCTGTTAAGTACCTTTTCTATCCACTTGAAGACCAACCCTCTGATGCCATACTGTTCTAATTTCTTAATTAAGATATGGTTAGTTGTGGGAAATGCATTTGTTAGATCCATAAATACTGCAGCTGCACACTGTTGACTATCTATTGCATTGGTAATCTCTTCCGTTATTTTGATTAATGCCATCCATCTTGAGCTATTCGCTCTATATCCGTATCAGTTTTTCCCAAGCGCTCCACTTTTATTCATGAATTTGTCCAACCTGTTAAGTCATTTTCCACTGATTTTTGAAAATTGTGGAAGTAGGGGAAAGGGTCTATAAAAGCCTATAGTTAAAATGTATGTTTTCTCTCAGTGCTGATGACTAAAACATATTGTTTGTCCTGGCTAAGTTGTTAAAAGGTTTCTGACATCAAGGATCCGATATATAAGATGCAGTTTAAAAAAATGTGTCCATTATGTCATCATGAGACAGGAGTCTACACCTGTGTGTTGTCAGCGGTATTATGAATATTAATTATATTTCTCCTCATGACATTGGCAAGGCGGACGGGTCTAAATCCATGGTTTCCCGATCATTTCACAATCCTGTACCCCTTCAAATATTTTAGCCTAAAGCCACACTTAAGCAGGATTAGGGGCCTGATTTACTAAATTCTAAATACCACGCGCTAAACAGCGTGTGCAAACAATAAAATTGCATGTACTATTAGTGGGTGTATTGCGTGTGATCTACTAAGACTTTGTGTTCAATTGAAAATTGGTGCAGACAGCCTTATTTAAAGCGGGAACTGCACTTTTTTTTTTAATTTTGCCAAATGTTATTAATTATGAGGAACAATAAGACAGAAGTTTTTGGTTATTTTTAATTTTTTTTGCATTCTAACTTGTAATAATCAGCTCGTTCTAGGTGGCTAGCAATGCAGCTAATGGGAGCAATCCATTCTGCCTCTAAATCATGTTAAAAATGCATTCAAAAAAGGTTAACATTACATAATTTACGTTCCATAACCTGTATAATAACCGAGCGACATTGTTATTGTAAGAGCAAAGACTGAGGAACTGTTTTGCTAGCGTAGTAACACATTGCCATGCTATGGCATTAGCCGTAAGCTAGCTACAGCAAGAGGTAAGCTATCAACTGCTTTAACAGCTTATTGGCTTCTGAGTGTGTAATACAAAACACATTGCGAATATGTACTGACTGAAAAACATGAACAATTATATTACAGTATCTATAAAGTATTAGCCCACATTTTATCTTTTGTTTGTACACAGCTAGCTTGACAGCTTATGTACTGTAGTTGTAAGGTGATGTGCTTGCTGCATGTATCATGAACAATATTGAAGTGTAACTTACTCGGTGGACAGTTGTCTGTTTGGTCAAGCTAGCTGGAGACACTTCCAGTTAATTTGGTTAAGTACACCATTTATTTCAGCATAGCTTGACTCCAAGTTCCACATTTGCAGTGTCATGACACGCCAATCTCCCTCTCTCGGCTTCCCCCAACTCCAACGTTTCACCCTCTTCTCCTTGCTCGCTTCCATAAGCCGCAGTTCATCCTCCGTATATTCAGCTTCAAAAAGATAAAGTTGCGGATCCTCATTTGTCCAAAAATAGTAATCTTCATTATCCGTTACTAGTGATGGGTCCGGCAACACCGATGCATCGGCGCATGCGTCGAGCTCATAGAGCGATACCCTGTGTCGGTGCGCGTATCGCTTTTAGAAAGTCACGTGACCGCTCATGAGCTGTTCTGGTCACGTGACCGCTCATGAACTGTATCGCACTGACGCCTGCGCGCCAAACTGTGTTTATTAGGAAGCGGCGCAATGCGTGTTGTTGACGAACACCGTTAGGGCCGCTTGTTGTCACTGTCACTCAAAGTTGCATTTCAAAATTACACAGAATAAATGTGTTTATTTTGTTTAGAATTCAGATGGGTTTGATTTGGTGCGCGGCATATATTGGCTGTGCGGCGCACGGTGTGCGCGGAGGACGCTTGAGCACTGCGCAATTGCGCAGGCGCGCATCTAGAGGGAACGTTGCTCACAGGGCACAGAGGAAGCGTCAGTGCGATACAGTTCGCGTATCGGTCACGTGACCAAAGCAGCTCACGATCGGTCACGTGACTTTCTAAAAGGGGTACGTGCACCGACACAGGGTTTCGCTCTATGAGCTCGACGCATGCGCCGATGCATCTGTGTTGCCGGACCCATCACTACTGTTACTAGAGAAGGTACAGGAATGACGGTGTGGCGAAGTTGGTAGAGTGGCCGTGCCAGCAATCGGAGGGTTGCTGGTTACTGGGGTTCAATCCCCACCTTCTACCATCCTAGTCACGATACATGTTCACATTATTTGACTGTATCTAAAAAAGATAAAAATATATTTTTATTTAAATGAAGATATGAAATAATCCTAAATGAAATACAATGACTTGGTTTATATTATTGTATATACTAGGTCATAAAATCAGTGTCAGTTGAGTCGGTCCATAGGTTGCCTGTAGGGATTTTTAATGTCCAGCAGATGTCAGTATTTAGTGACACAGTATCGACACAGTATCAATACAGTTTTACAATGTGTCGAAACGCTTCATGAGGCCTCATCAACCCATCACTATCCGTTACCAAGTCTGCCATGATCAGAAAACACACACGCGTTTGTTTCCGGAAGTAGGAACACACAGTTCTTGCCAGAAGTCGGAAGTGTGTTGCTATGGAAACAGAAATAAATGCGCCGAGGAAAGAAGTTCCATTATTGTTTAAAATGACCAAAATACTGTTAAAATTGAACATATTACATATTGTTATGAACATGCCTGTTGCTACATTATATATATATATATATATATATATATATATATATATATATATACTTGCATTGTGTATATAAAACGTCGATGGAGAGTTTTAAAGTTGTTTTAAGGCTCCCATGGCGACTTCCATTAGCCGCATCTTGCAAGCGTTTTTTTATCATTTTTAACCCCCCCTCTAAAAAAAAAAAAAAAAAAGTATGTTTTTGTCTCTCATAATGATTGTGAACAATTGGCAAACTTGCCCCCAAAAAGTACAGTTCCCCTTTAAATGAGAATTTTTCTATGTACTTTATGGGGCATCACCACAGAGACACTCGAACACTTACTGCACACTCATGTTATCATGCTCCTGCCTTATGCTATGTTTTCAAACATGCAGGAGACATGAAGCACGTTTTATGGGCATTTTAGAAGCAGTCGGACACATGCAGTGCATCTACAATGACACCTCTTGTTTTTCGCCCTGTATTTTTAGCACTATGAAGTTGCACTCATGGGGGAGAGGCTGCACTTATGTGCTCAAGACTCAAAAAAATGAATACTTCAAGAATGTTGTTTCATATTGGAGTTATGTTAATATATATTCTATGTGAAAATGAATGCCATTAAAAAACACTCAATTAAATTAAATGTACGTCAGTCCAAATATGTGTGTGTGTCAAGTTGACACACACATAGGACGGGGGAGTCTCGTCTGTCTCTGCAACGGCGGCACTGATCCTCCAATCGTGTGTGTAGCTGTCAGTTTTGACATATTTTTCAGACGTGCTAAATAAAGCAGCTAATTTAGGTGCGGCAATCACTTTCTAGTTCAGTAAATCAGGCTCCATGTGTTAAATAATTATATTTGAATGTTCTCCTCCCAGTATTGTGGCCATTCTGACAATCAACATATTTTGCATATTAGAATAGAATGGACTTTATTGTCATAATAAAGTCCATTCTAATTAATAATTCATAATTAATGAAGACAGAGACGCTATATAGATTGCACTCCTCATTCTGCTCACTTTACACACTTTTAGTAGATAAGCTTTGCGTGTGTTGTCAAGTTTGCACGCGTTTAGCACACGCACACCTTTAGTAAATCAGGCCCGGATCATGTTTTGTTTAGTTTTGGACTCCCTAAGTTCCTGTTTTGCGCACGCCTGGGTTTGTTTTGGTTACCATGGGTACTGATTGGTTTCACCTGCCTCTGATTAGTGTTCGGCATGCACACGCACTAATCAGAGAGTTATTTATTCACGTTGTGCGCAACACTCGGTCTGGCTTTATTTGCCACAAGCAACAGTTACGTTGGATGAATTCTGGTGATTATGCTTTTTGATTCCTGTGCTAAGTCTCGCCTTTGTTTCCCGTGCGATCGGCACGCGTCTTGTTTTTTTTTCTGTCTGTTTGTATTGACTGTGTATGATTTATGGACAATAAATCATATCCTACCTGCACGGAGTTGTCCGTCTGCATCCTGGGAGAACGACCTTGCATAAACATGCGACCCCCACGTGACACTGTGTCTGTAAACACAATATAAAACTAGGATTGTCAGTTTACAAATTAATCATGATTAATTTATGGCAACAACTGTCTATCTGAAATAGGACTGTAACGATATGAACATTTTATGTAACGGTTATTGTGATCAGAATTATCAGAGATATCAATATTTTCGTGGTATTGTTGAATGTGCTCAAAAAGTTCTTAAGCACACACTGACATTTTTTGACCAAGTTATTTTCTTTAAATAAATACAATAAATAGACACGCTGTTTGAAAAAAACAATATTTTGCATGTTTTGTGATTCTTATGCTTCACTGATAGTATTTTAGTCTTAGTATTTTGATTAAAATATTGCTTGGCTCAGTCGGTAGAGCTCCCATGCCAGCCACGTGAGGGTTGCGCGTTTGATCCTTGCTCGAGTTTCGGGTTCGATCTCCATTTTCGCCATCTTAGTCACCGCCATTGTGCCCTTGGGCAAGACACTTCACCCACCTGCTCCCCGTGCCACCCACACTGGTTTAAATGTAGCTTAAAGATGTAGATAATGGGTTTCACTATGTAAAGCGCTTTGAGTCTTTAGAGAAAAGTGCTATATAAATATAATTCACTTTACAACAAATAAAATTTGTTATGTATTATTTCTGCTGAGCGTTGTGTCCTACTTAGTCCAGCTGTCCTTGAACGCATCGTAACAACACCTCGGCCTCTTTTCCTCTGAGGAAAGATCGATCACTCTGAGAGAGAGAGAGTAAGAGAGCACAGCTCGTAGGTTCAGTGTGCACGATTAAATGTCTTAGTTTCTCAGAGAGCAATATATTTTGGGGAGAGATGCTAATGTCTCTTGTTTTCATGTTAGTAATCAAGCTAACAAACCAAAGCCAGTCAGTCCGTAAGTTTATCAAAGTGCAGTTATCAATCACGGTAATACTAACCGTCGGGAATTTTATCGGTTATCGGATATCATTATTACTGTTTATTGTTACATCCCTTATCTGAAATATGACTTTGTTACTGTATTGTACTAACAGAAAGATGAATGAGAGAACATAATGTCTATATTCAACATACTGTATGTTCATTAAATAATGTATTCATTCAATAAAATCTAAACTCAAATCAAGCTGAAAATATACTGCACACTGTAAATATATTTTTTTGTAATGTCTGGGAACGAGGCTACAGTCGAATGTTACTAGTATTCAGAACAGTATTTTGATTTTCAAACGCAGTTCAGTAAAAACGGTAAGATAAAAACATACACTTTTGTCCTACACAATTAAAATTTCTTTTTTGAGTAATCGAGTCATTCTACTGCACTTTTTATGCATTCAGACACAGCATCAGCATATGGGAACAAGGACACGGTGAACAAAAAAAAAGGGGGAAAATACATGAACAGAATCAAAGAAAGACATGCGAGTCATACCAAAGACTATAAAAATGGGACCCATTACCTCCCTGCTTGGCACTCAGCATCAAGGGTTGGAATTGGGGGTTAAATCACCAAAAATGATTCCCGGGCGCGGCCACCGCTGCTGCTCACTGCTCCCCTCACCTCCCAGGGGGTGATCAAGGGTGATGGGTCAAATGCAGAGAATAATTTCGCCACAGCTAGTGTGTGTGTGTGACAATCATTGGTACTTTAACTTTAACTTTTAATAAGCTTCACACCACCATGGTGCGTTCAAGGGCCGCTGAACATAGTGTGAACTCTCAACGGAGCTTTTGACTGTCGTCAGTGTAGCTTGTCATGATGCGCTAGCTTTAAATACGTCAAAACTTTTTTTTTTTTTTGAAAGCCTGAATTCTCACCTGTTTCATTTATATTTTGAATATCATTTGTGGCATTTTTAGTGGGCAACAACAGCACATTGTTTAAAAAAACAAATCTTTACAGTACATTGTCCCTTCATTAATCTCCTGGACGTACACCAGGACATGTGCCAGGCCAGCTTTATCTGTTGACTCATCCAGCATCCATGCGTGAAATTCACTGGCTCGTATGGGCCAGTAACATGCAGTGACCTTCACGCCAGGTGAGGCATTGATGCCTTTTAAAAAGAGCGACCACAGACATCAGAGTACCACACACATACCTGTATATTACACAGGCTGTAGATTCCACAGTGTAGAAATTACAAAGTCATGTTGTAAAAATATTTCTGCAAACATTATGATGGTATACTCTACATATACTGCACTGCAAAAAGTCAGTGTTCAAAAACAAGAAAAAAAATACAATTTGGGGTATTTTATTTGAACTAAGCAAAATGATCTGCCAATAGAACAAGAACATTCGGCTTGTCAAGACTTTCCAAAACAAGTCAAATTAGCTAACCTCAATGAACCCCAAAATACCTTAAAATAAGTATATTCTCACTAATAACAAGTGCAATTTTCTTGGTAGAAAAAAAAGAGAACTTTTTGCTCAATATATTGAAAAATATTCTTAAGTTAAGCAAATGCTAGTGCCATTACCTTCACATAATGATATGCGCTCGGCATCATGATGATTTTTCATGCTTGAAGTAAGAAATTATTACTTTAAAAAAGTAGTTTTATACTTGTGAGTGCTGTGACACAGCTTTGCAACAGTTGATATTCTAGTTTCAAGCATGTTTTACTCAATATAGGTCATAAAATCTCAGCAACAAGCTGTAATATCTTACTGAGATCATTTAGGACCAAACCCCTTAAAACAAGTAAAACACTAACATAAAATCTGCTTAGTGAGAAGAATTCTCTTATCAGACAGAAAATAAGCAAATATCACCCTTATTTGAGATATTTAATCTTACTTAGATTTCAGTTTTTGCAGTGTGTATACTCATGCAAAACTATTGGGTGCACTCAGCTACTTTTAAGCTTGCTTCCGCACCAAAATCCGAGAGGAATAACTCGCCACCATAGACATCCAGGCAAGGCAAGTTTATTTATACAGCACAATTCGTACACAAGACCTTTCAAAGTGCTTTCCAAAGTGTTTTGTGAAGAAATTGTACATTTTTGTGACTGTTAAGAATCATAGTGTTACAGGCTGGTGTTTTTCTGGACCCCGGGATGCAGAGACAGCAGGCAAGTACTGGAAAGAAGCCCATTTTTTTTAGAGAAATGTAGGTAAAACAAAAAAACCATAAGCAGCAGGGAAGTGCACAAAGGGAGATCAGACTTAGGAAGCACAAAGCAAAGCAAATGATCATCAGAAGCATCCTGGTGAGGGAGCCAGAACTCCGACCAGAGGAGTGGTGCAAGTAGAAAGTGAAACAAAAAAACAAGAGTGGTGGACAGGTAATAATACCAGATACAGGAAACCGATAACAACTGTCATGTGCAATCATAACACATAGTTTGCATGGATGTATATTTATCGATACCTACTGTATTGTAGCAATCATGGAGAGGAAATGTATTTCTATTGTTTTAATCAAATGATGACACTGTAGCATATAGTCTGATTTTGCAGCAGTTACATGTAGTTCATGACAAAAATATGCAGAACTATTCATTTACACAAGTTGTACAGTATAGTGATAGAGTATTCTTTAAAAGTCTTGACTAATAACTGTCGATGGCGGACAGCATGACGTATTAGCCGGCCAATCCGTGAGGAGTCTGGTGTTTGTCTATGTTTCGCCACTGCCTCGTCTAGTTTGGTTTTTTAGTTTTTTTTGTCATAAAGAAATACAATCATGTGTGCTTACGGACTGTTACCTTGCAGACTGTATTGATCTATATCAGACCTGGGCATTCTGCGGCCCACGGGCCGCATCCGGCCCTTTGTGCGTCCCTGTCCGGCCCGCGTGAGGCCAATTATAAATTACAAAATACATTTTAAAAAGTATCTATGTCGAGTGTGCAATACAACGGTGCTGCTTTTGTTTTGAAAATCGTTATTTGTATTACTTCCGTGTGGACGTATGCGTGATTGTGAGTGAATGTGAACAACTGCAATTACAAAATAAAGTTGAAAAAACATCCATGTCCTGCGCGCAATACAACTGTGCTGCTTTTGTTTTGAAAAGTATTATTTATGGGCGTGTGTCCGTGTGTAACCTGCGAGTGAAGGTGCACATGCAGCGACAAGTGATGCACGGTTTACACCCGAGACGCCAAAAAGAGAAAAGTTGATGAGGAATGCCGTGTTTTCAACAACACATGAACTGCAAAGCAACGTCCCCTCACCTAAGGTGCGTGCCTGCGCAATTGCGCACTGCTCAAGCGTCCGCTGCGCGCAGCAAGTATATGCCGCGCACCAAATCAAATCCCATCTGAATTCTAAACAAAATAAACATATTTATTCTATGGAATTTTGCAATGCAACTTTGAGTGACAGTGACAACAAGCGGCCCTAACGGTGTTCGTCAACACCGTTCAATTGAACACCGTTCAATTATTGTAATGTCTATCGAGATGCTTCGAGGACAGGAATTATATCGATCACTTTATTGAACAAAACTGTTTATATTCGGACATAACCACACCAAAAACATGAGTAAAACAATTATATCTCGAAAAACTAGTCATTTTCTGCCGTACAAACCAGGCCAAAACCAACTTGTCATCTGTCACCAACACGCATAGCACTAAACCACTGGTGCGTTTAAGGCCACACAAAAAGTCGGACAACTCAAACACCACACAAAGTTACACTATGACTCCTCAGTCATACGTGTGCTTATTTTACTGTCATTTATTATTAATGTTAATTTATATATATTAGTCATGGAATGCTGTTACACACACTATGTTGAAGTATTACTATTATTATTATTATTATTATTATTTATCTTACGGTATATATCAAAAATAATATTGAGCAAAATTTAATTGAAATATTGTCGATGTGGCCCTCCAGCAGTGCTCGGGTAGCTCATGCGGCCCCCGGTAAAAATTAATTGCCCACCCCTGATCTATATTGATATATAATGTAGGAACCAGAAATATTAATAACAGAAAGAAACAACCCTTTTGTGCGAATGAGTGAGTGTGAATGAGTGTAAACGGGGGAGGGAGGTTTGGTTGGTGCACTAATTGTAAGTGTATCTTGTGTTTTTTATGTTGATTTAATAAAAAAATAAAAAAAAAATAAAAAAAAATTATTTCTTGTGCGGCCCTATCGATCCACAGACCGGTACCGGGCCGTGGCCCGGTGGTTGGGGACCACTGGTCTACAAGACATGTAATGGTGGTTCTTTGGTCAAAATTTAACATCGATTTTGTTTTACAGACCATCTTCAAACAGCTTATTTACGTGTCTCCACTTTGACTGCGTCTTATCCCCGTCAGCCATGTTGTAGTTTGTAGCGCTTCCATACACGAGTCTAGTGACAGATATAAATATACAGTAGAGGCTGGGGTTACGTTATGCATCCATTAGATGGAGCTGCGCTAAAGGGAATGTCAACAAAACAGTCAGATAGGTCAGTCAAACTTTATTAATAGATTACAAACCAGCGTTCTGACAACTCTGTTCACTCCCAAAATTAATAAACAGCTGTTTTATTATTTTCCCCGAGGTAAAGTCATTGACGTGGTGTTTTCTTTATCTTTTAACAGCAGCAAGGTATAACATGTAGTGCAACATTTATATCACATAGTGGAGGGGAACATTTCCCTGATTCAATAAACACGTAAAAGACAGTGATACTGTTACGGTAAATCAGGGGTGTCCAAAGTGCGGCCCGGGGGCCATTTGCGGCCCGCAGCTAATTGTTTACCGGCCCGCCACACATTCTGGAAATGCTATTGCAAAAATAAAAAAATAAAACATTAAAAAAAGTGGAATGAGGTGAAATCTAACCAGACTAAGTTGCAATGTTGACACAAAGCTGCCATGCAGGCAGTTTTTTTTTCTTTTCCATCCATCCATTTTCTACTGCTTGTCCCTTTTGGGGTCGCGGGGGGTGCTGGAACCTATTTCAGCTGCATTGGGGCGGAAAGTGGGGTACACCCTGGACAAGTCTTTGTCTATCTTCATTTTTCTTTTTTTGCCTTTGCTAAAAAAAAACTAAAAAAAACAATGTTATAATGAATTATTGACCTATTCAAAGCTCCAATTATTTCAAATATTTCACTTTAAAATGTTTTATGTGGAAAATATTGCATATATTGTTTGGTTTCCATACAAAAACACCAACGTTTTATTTGACAGAAGAGCATAAAACAAACTAAATAATAGTTCAAACGTAAAATCGACAGATGTATCTGAAGTTGATCTCGTCACTTAAGTGTTGAAAGTTTAAAAAAACAAACTAATAAAAATGTATCACTTTATGAGTGGGGCACCTTTTGGATCCCAAATATATTTAATGGGATTTTATTTATCTTTTCACTGTGATTACTCAGGAATAATAATGAATTAAAATCAATGGTGTCCTGCATAATTGATCTTTTTAAGGCTCTAATTACTTCACATCAAACATTGCTTTCTGAATGTTTTGGACAGTGTGGTAAATACAGCATATCTCAGTTTTATTATAAAAAACAAAGTTGTCTTTGACAGAAAAGGCATAAAACCTTTTATTTTTTTATTTTTTACTTTATATCAACCTTAAGTTGATATACTGTAGATCAGGGGTCACCAACCTTTTTGAAACCAAGGGCTACTTCTTGGGTACTGATTAATGCGAAGGGCTACCAGTTAGATACACACTTAAATAAATTGCCAGAAGTAGCCAATTTGCTCAATTTACCTTTAACTCTGTTATTATTAATAATTAATGATATTTATCTTTGTGGAAACACTGATCATCTTAATGATTTCTCACAATAAATATATATAGAAACAGATAAATATCAATATGCAACACTTTATTTTTATATTTTCTCTAAGTGCACATTTTTCAAATTGAACATTTTCAAATGATCACTTCTAAGACAGTCTTGTGAAATCACAATATCCCATTTTAACTAGCTAGCCACTAACATTTTTTAACAAATCATGAATTACTTTGCACCATGTTTGTACAAATAATAACTCATGTAAAATACAAAAGTAAACTCTCAAATTTTTAAATCATGTCACACTTTGAACTGGACACCAAATCTGTTATCTGTTTCTTTGTCAGTTAGTGGGAAGCCTGGCATTGCATACTGTTAACTAGTGTGTTGTACTCTGGTGTGTAACTTGACACTGCAACTCTGAGTGAGTCTTGCAGATGTGCATCAGTGAGGCGTGTTCTGTGTTTGTTCTTGATGAAGTTCATGTCAGAAAAGGCTGATTCACAAAGATAAGATTTTTCCTCATTGTTTGCGGAACCTTCTTAATCTTTTGGACATATTTTCACAGCAATCTGGCCTTAAGCTTAATTATGATAAATGTAAAATGTTAAGGATCGGAAATCTAAAGGGAACGTCCTTTCGAATGGAATGCAAAGTGCCTGTTTTGTGGACAGATGGACCAGTTAACATACTTGGTGTTGTTGTCCCAGAAAATCTGGAAGATCTAGGCTCAGTAAATTATGATAATCGACTAAGAAAGCTGGACAAAAGTATGCAATTATGGAAAGGGAAATCCCTAACTTTGTATGGTAAAATGTCTATTGCCAACTCGTTAATTGTTCCTCAATTTATTTATTAGTTTTTGTCATTACCAGCTCCATCACAAAACTTTTTTAAGATTTATGAGCGGAGGGTCTTCGATTTTGTCTGGAACGGCAAACCAGAAAAGATTAAAAGAAAGGTTTTGTACAAAGAGTACGAATATGGGGGCCTGAAACTTCTCAACCTTGAAGCTATGTGTCTGTCTTTAAAAGCATCAATTGTTCCAAAGATGTATTTAAACATTGAGTGGTACACAAATGTCCTGTTGGACAAAAAACATGTACTGTATCAAAAGAAATGGTATCCTTTTTTACAAGTGATCCCCTCCCAGAGAGTCTGCTGGAAAACATGGCGGGGTTCATAAAGGAAACAATCCACTCATAGTGGTGTTTTCAATTTTATGTGCCAGAAAAAAGAGAGAATATTTTGCAGCAGTTAATATGGATGGACTCTAATATTGTAATAGATGGAAAGCCTTTCTTTTGGAAAAATATGTTTGAAAGAGGAATCATTTTTGTCAATGATATTATCAATGAGAATGGTAAAATTATGAAGTATGATGAATTTAGAGCTATGTATGGTGATGCTTGCTCAAGCTTTTCATTTTATCAACTAACTGGAGTAATTGGGAAAAGATGGAAACAAATAATTAATTATGGAACTACTAAATGATTAGTTTGTAAACCTCTAATAAGAAATTCTAGTTGGCAAAAAGGAACTAAAATAAATAGAAAAATATATAATTTTTATTTAATAAAGAAATCTTTGAAGGCTGCCTCATACAACACAAATGGAAAATGGGAGGACTTTTTTGACTGCCCGTTGCCATGGGATGCCATATTCAAACTAATCTATAAAACCACTATCGATGTGCAAAATCGTTATTTTCAAATTAAAATTATTTATAACTTCTTACCCACAGGGAAAATGTTAAAATTATGGAATATGACAGAGTCAGATGATTTCCGATTTTGTTGTCAGGAGCCTGAATCCACCCTGCATTTGTTTTGGTATTGTCATATTGTGTCTTTGTTTTGGGTGGAAGTTGAAAAAATGTGTTTAAGGATTGGTTTGTTTATGAAGCTTAATGTGGTTTCTGTTATTTTAGGAGAGTTCATTGACAATCATGATTTAGTCAATTTAATTATAGTACTCGGTAAAATGTTTATTTTTAAGGCCAAAAACAGATATTCACTTAGTATTACTTTCTTTAAAACATTTATTCAGTATTTTCTAATTTTAGAAAGTTACATGGTTGAAAACGATAATGATGCCAAAAAACATTAAAAAAAAGATGAGAAGTCCTCAAAGGCTTGTTTTGAAAGTATAATTATGTTTATAGATTATATGATATCTGTTGTTGTGTTCCCTAATTTGAGTGACCTGGACATAATCTGGACTGTACATAAATGCTTATTTTGAAAATGTAATTTTGTTTATAAATTATATGCAATCTGTTGTGTTCCCTAATTTTTTTCTGTGTACATGAATGAAAGTGTGTGTTGCTGAGTCCGACTTGGACATTATCTGGACTGGGACTGGTTTAAAAAACCCTTTAAACAAATCTAATTTCATTGACAACCTGGTCTGTTGAAGATAAGGCCCTTTTTTTAAAAATAAAATAAAATAAGATAAATAAATAAAAAACATTTTCTTGGAAAAAAAAGAAAGTAAAACAATATAAAAATAATTACATAAAAAATAGTAATTAATGAAAATGTTAGGTTTATAGTTTTAGCATCCTTCAAAAAAACATTTTTTTTTGCCGGGGGATTGAGGTACTAGGTTCTAGAGCCGCTAATTTGTTGCTTTTGCCATACCGTATGTTTTGGGCCATTGTAATGCCAGAAAATAGGGTTGAATGATGACTGTGCACCAGACAAGCCAGTGCCACTGAAGTATAATGGCTTTAGCATGGCAATCAAGCTTATATTCACAGTTTTGATAAATAATCTTGGAAAAACAATACAGCGTATACTCCTGTACAAATACATTAGTCAGAATGCTGTACCGGAGAAATCCTAAAAGTACAAGTGCTTTGTGTTCACCATCAAAATGATGAGGATTGATGATGGCTGTAAAAATAACTATACCTTTATTGGCATTAGCAAGCGGGCCCGTTGACCTTTGCAGGGTAAATCCGCTAGAATGAGACTATAACATATAATTATTGCTATTGTATCACATGACTCGGTGGCTTCCCAGAGGGCGCTCGCACTCCACCAAGCCACAAACATATAACCCGCCCTCTTTCTGGTTCCAACCATGTCCGTTATACGGCTCCGCTAATTTCACAATACATACAGAACAGACTATATCCATCCCACAAAGGGGAACTTCTGTGGTTGCAGTGCAGATTTTACATATAGTTCAAAAGTCAGAAAATGAAAAACTGAAATGAGTATATAGTTTCCCCTTGTTATATAACCTTTCAAATTTCTACATGGTGGATTGCAAAAAAAAAACATTTACAGTGCAGTACCGGCCTTTTTTCTATTATTGTGTTTTGGCAATCCATAGAAATATCCCCAAGTAAGACTTCTGTGAACAATACTAACAACACCACATATACTAATCTTGGTGCTACTGCATCTTTACAGGTGAGAATCAAGTTGACCAACTTTTGGCAGAACAGCTTTTTGATGGAACTTCATCTTTGACTCCTACCTCACCAATAACACTTCTCCACATTGGTGAGACTTTGAAACGAGTGATATCAAAAGACAACAGCAGGACATAGAGCATCAGACTCGCTAGAGCACTTCGGGATTACAGGACTGCTATCAGATATCAGCAATCAGCAGCTGTCGAGGCAAAGTGGACATAACCCTTGTTGATTCACGATATACCTCATCTTCGACATTTATACCACAGCTTTTAGGCTTGAGCACTGCTAGCGCTGAATGCTAACAACACAGCTAATGGTTGTAGCTGCGATTGTCAAGTTGACTAAGATGTTGGCAGAACAATAAGCCCATGTTTTCAGCACATTGAAGCCCAGTTCTAACCTAAAATAATTATCCAGGATGTCATGAAGTATTTCCATGTTGTGGCCACGTTGTTGTGGCCCTGCGATGGCCATAGCAATGACGCTTAAAGGATCCTCTGGGCTACAGGTGAATACTTTAACCTACGGTGGAACAAACTCAAGGCTACTATTGTTGGGTATTTCTCCTGTCTGGGCTCTGACTTTCTCACCTGTCCCCAATTGGCAATCAGGACACACATGTTCAGGGTTGCCAATCAGGATGTTTTACATGCTTTTTTTTTTTACATTACATTACATTTTACATTACTTGTTTTCCTTTCATGCATTCTTGTTTTTTTTTATGTTTCCTGTACACTTCCTTGCTGCACTAGTCCTTTGTGTTTTGACATTAAATACATGTTTAACTACGCTCTGCCTGCCGTCTCTGCATTTTGGGATTCTAGACAAACAAACGTAACAAATATAATTGTAACAATTATATTACAAACGTAACAAATATAATTGTAAAAATCATTTGACAGGTTGTTTTTTTTGGATAATTTTTCCTATCATTCACAATCTTTATGTGAGACAAGCGCATACGTTTTTCTTTTTTTTTAATGCAAGCAAAAGTCGGCTAACAATGGAGCCAATGGGAGTCTGTGGAAACTGTGTTTTGCAGTGGTCGTTACTAGCAAAAGTCAGCTAACAATGGAGCTAATGGGATTCGCTCTATTCCGCCTATAAAGCGGTCTAAAAAACATACACAAATCTCCATCAGTGTTTTATCTACCGTGTTTTCCGGACTATAGAGCGCAGCATATAAGCAACACCCACTAAATTGAAGAAGAAAACAATATTTTTCTATTCATTAGCCACACTACACTATAAACCACAGATTAATATGTTGTGAAATGACTTATTTACACAGAAAGATTTGTATTTATATACATTAATTGTTTTCCAAACGGTTTCTGTAACACGGTAGTAAAACGACCGAACAAACAAAACAGAAGTCATCGTCATGGACCCACTAGCTGCGAGGCTCGCTATCCAATCAGCTAAACAGATTCAATAACTACACTAGTTTGTATAAAAACTTCACAATACTAGTAATTATAGCTAATAATACGTTTTAATTGCTAATTTCAAGATTCTTTTTAATTTTTTTAAAGCGTTACATTTAATGTGTTATTTCAATAAATCTTACCAAGACAGTTTTGACTTGTTCCATTGGTAGACTTTTTTTTACTCATTACGAGCAATAATAACCTGTATTAATTTGTTTCTTTTAAAGAAGGGCATTTTTTTCCAGTGAACAAAATTCCAATTTGTATATTGTTTTTCTTTTTAGACCAGATATAAATTGGTAATTTGAGAGGGACATGTCCACACCGTACCCAGTACCATTTAGACTTTAGACTTTAGACTTCCTTTTTATTGTCATTCAAATTTAAACTTTACAGTACAGATAAGAACGACATTTCGTTGCATTAGCTCATGGTAGTACAGAATAAAAAAGCAATTTGCACCCATGCATGTGATTTAGACCTTGTTAAAACTATAAGGGTTTGTGCTTTGGGGTCGGGTGCACATAGGAGGAGAGGCCATGTTGCCAGTGGTTGTCATGCCCCATTCAGCCTTCCATTAGCCATGACCCCTAAATATGGATGATCTGTGTGTCAAGCGTTCACAAGATGAGGATGTATTGTAGCAACAGCTCCCTCCTGTGGTAGGCGGACAAACCAAGATCCTGGTATGTGCGATGTCTGATGGAGTATGGCATACTGGAGTAGAGCACAGTGAGACCACCGATGCAACACACGACCATTTAGGACAATTCAGTCAGGGAACTCACGTCTGCCTGAAACGGTCCAAACGTGCATTTTATAGTTATGGGGTGTAATGCTTATTTCCGAGCTAAGGTTCCTGCAGTGTAAAAGTGGCTGGAAAAATATGTCTGTTTTTTCAGAATGATCCTTACCTCATAAGGTGTGATCTTTCGCAAAGTTCCAGAGCCAATTATTATCGTCCACTCATTTCAAATACTGTGTCATCAGTGATCTCTTTCCCACCAGGCTTCTTGCCAAAGGGAAATGATGAGATTGTTCTAATTTAATGAGTGTATAGAATTATTGCTGTTGGTATGGGATCAACTACTCATTTCAGCTCAGGACACCGAAGAAAGAAAATGTTTGGTTTTGTTTTTATACTTATGCTGTCTTTAAGTTCAAGTGGAGTTGTAATTAGGTTTTTTGGCTACACTTAGTAGTCACAATTCAGTAAGTTAAGCTTATGTTGCAGTAAGTTGAATGATGCGGACACATTTGTTACTGGATGCCTTGTAATACGCTTCTGCCTTGAAGACTTTATGTGTAAGTACTATGCAACTAAAATTATTAGATACTTGTTTATATTAACAAATGTGGTGTTTTAGATGGCAAATTGTTCAATTAAGGTCATTTAATTGCTGTATGTCTAGCTTGTGTGCGTAGCTGGCAGCTCCTAGTAGCTTATAGCCATCCATGTTTACCTTTTTCTTAATGACTTCACTAAAATACAAGACAAGACCAACCATGTGTGCTTATTGGAGGAAATTCCTATGTTAACTCCAGCTTTACAGGCCTGCTTGTATCAGATGTTAAATTTCATCCGATACTTGTTTAGTTTTTTTTTGGCTGATATCGGTCCGATATCAATATCAGATTGGGACAATTCTAATTAATGTACACAACCTAAATCCGCAATTAGAGCTCCACTACTGAACCAAAAGGCATTCATTTGACAAAATCCACTCAAGCTGACTTTTTGGAGTTTAAATCCATCATTCTAATAAATACTAATGAACAATTGGCTTGAAGCCTCACTATGAGGAAATGGTTATCATTCAAAATCAGTAAGATTCCTGCTTAGAACATGAAGACTGTTTAAATGCACTAATTTGTTGTTTTAAATAATATGTCAACCTAATTGTCTTCAACTTTCAGAGCAACACATGCTTATTTATGTTTGTGTGCGTGGTTTTGGCGTGTCCCTTTGTGGATCAAAACATATTAAAGGAAATGATGATTACATTTTGGACAAATGCTATCCTGACTCCCTGTCACTGTACCATGGATTAAGACATTCAGTCCATGTCTAATATATCTGTATATGTGTGCAATGGGTCTTTATGTATTGTAGATGACAATAATATACAGAAACAATATTTTTCATAAAACACAAATTGTTTTTATCTGACACAAGATGGCTAAATAGTTGAGGTCTGATCAATGTATGCTCCCTTTGAACTATTGATTAAGTGCATAGTTATTGTCTGGCTGTAGCTGTACATGGTGGTAACAGAAATTCAAACGAATGGCTTGTTTTCAGCAGCATTTGATCTCGTTATGCAGCAACCGTTTGAGACTATAAGACTTCATTAATAATTAAAATGAACTGGTATTCTACAACAATTAGAAAGCTCTGATTCTCTCCAGATGGCATGGAAAATAATTTATGTTAAGAATTCTGAGGGCATAATTGAAACAGCATGAAAACAACACAACCCTTGCTGATCTGAAGACATTATTACACATACTCTTATTCTCACCAAACCTACTTTGCCAGAATCACACAGAACTTTAAAATGAGCAGGTCCCAATACCCAGACAGCTTTGTCTACGTTTGATTTATCTCTGACGTAGCACAGGAATGCAGTCTTGCACAAATAGTTCTCTGTAACTCTGTAAAACAATTAAATCACAAAATTGTAGCTGCAGCATTACTGTACAACCCCGTGGGATTTGCTGAAACACATGAACACTTCAGCAGTTGCTCCCGTCTCGTGGGATATCCACAGAAATGCCGTAACAAGTTATGCAGCACAGTGTAGGCATATACCTGGAGTGACTCTACTGTGAGTGTATGCAGACTTTTAAGTTGAATTGTGTGTTATATTTATCAATGTTTTGTTACATATGGTTCTTTTGTCTTGAACTAAAGTGGTTACTTCGATACAAGTTTATTATGAGGAAACAATAACGGCTCATTGGCTGTTTATTGAGTCACATAGCTCACCCTGGCACATTTCTTAGTATGTGGGATAAAAATATGGATGGGTAGATAAATGCTGTTGAAATAAACTGACTAATTATTAAACAAGTATTGCTTGCCAGTAGATGTCTCTTCTTCACACATCATGTCTATTTTAATGCACGCTAAGTTAAATCCTCTATCAATATCAGTTACATTTCTGATGCACGTATCCTTGTTTCTTTCTTTTTTGCAGGCACGCATAAATTTGTAACAGAAGGAGAACACCTGGAGTTGACAGCCATTACCAAAGAGCAGTCTGGATCGTATGAGTGCATTGCCTCGAATGACATATCATCCCCTGACATCAGGACAGTGCAGGTCACCGTCAACTGTAAGGTTTACTCAATGTTTTGACTTTTTGATTTTTTTTTTTAACATTTGCATTGAGTACGATATGATGACTTACACAAAGCGTGTATACACTCCTGAGCAAAATCCTAAGAATGGTACAAATGACAGGATTTGAATTCTTGCAATGGAGGATTGGTAACAGATTGTAGGTGGAAAATAAAAAAAAATAAAAAAAAGAGAAAGTAGAAAAAAATGGAAGTAAGAGACAAACGCAAACGCTGGACTCAACGTGTGCTGCAATGTAAATAAATCTAAACAATAGAACTAGGGTTGTACGGTATACCGGTATTAGTATAGTACCGCGATACTAATTAATCATTTCCGGTACTATACCGTCTCTGAAACTTACAGATACCAGTATCAAACAACAGAAGAATAAGTGATTATTACATTTTAACACAAGTGTAGATAGAACATGTTAAAAGAGAAATTAAGTAGATATTAACAGTAAATGAACAAGTAGATTAATAATTAATTTTCTACCACTTGTCCTTAATAATGTTCACAAAATAATAGAATGATAAATGACACAATATGTTACTGCATATGTCAGCAGACTAATTAGGAGCCTTTGTTTGGTTACTTACTACTAAAAGACAAGTTGTCTAGTATGGTCACTATTTTATTTAAGGACTTAACTGCAATAATAAATATATGTTTAATGTACCCTATGATTATTTGTTAAAATAAAGCCAATAATGAAAATTTTTTGTGGTCCCGTTTATTTAGATAAGTACCGAAAAGTATGGAAATAATTTTAGTACCTGTACAAAAATATTGGTATTGTTACAACACTAAACAGAACCATAATCCTCTGTTTAGTAAGTTTTCCCAACACTGCCTGTTCAATATTAAGTAATATCTAGTTAGAAGGATGTTTGTCATTTTATATAGGAAAAGTGTGGAGACTAATCTGTATCACAATGAATCTGAGGGGGACACGTCCCTAGTGCCATCTGCACTCAAGATCAGAACAACACACGCTCCGAACCGGATTGTTGTTTTTCTATAAACCCTCCCATCTCTAGCAATTATGTAACAAGCTGTTCATATTTGAGACTATAGCCTCAATCAGTCTAGATCTGCTCTCAATTCTGTCTTTCGTGTAAGTTTTTGTCAAAAATGGTCTCTCACTTACGACACTCGCTCACTTTGAAGAAGCAGACTTATTAAACTGCACAACCAAAGGCTTTTTGCAATGTGCCCCTGCTGTCCAGGTTGGACACAGTAAAACAGAGATTTTACATTTCTCAGAAAATCCTGAAATTAATAGGACAAAACAAGTCAAGTGGTAGACGCCAAAAAAAACCCCACTTGCTCTGCTCTAGTATTCAACGGTCTTGTCTTTAAAGACACAGGCCAATCATCGACTCACATTAGGCAGTGCAACAACCAAAAGACTGCATCTGCGGCAGAAGGGCTTTAGCATTGAGCTCCAGGTTGTGCAGGGGCTTCAATTGGCGGCTGGCACACCTCTTGACTGAGGTTCTCAGTCTATGCGGCAGGGCAGCCCCACCCAATGCGCAGACCACGTGCTGCGTGTACGGCCCCAGGATCCATTGGGGTTGGGGGGCACTATTATACGCAAGGGGTGCAATCTAAGCCAATGGTGCATCGCTAGAAACTAAGGTGGTCAGGGGCAGCCGAGGGGCAAAAAATGATGAATTGGTCTTTTCTGTCACCGCATGCTGTACCACACTGATTGGCAGCAGTGCAGACTTGTCAATGTAGTGCACACAGACGGGAAGTAATTGAACCAAACGTCTTCTTTACTAACGGTACATGATAATAAGTTAGTATTCAGCATAAATAAACTACTACTACTCTATGTACAAACGACTATGTAACTATACTTGTGTTTACAAAGTGCAGTCACAAATAAAAATGCTTTCTTACCTAAATTTATTGCATCAAAAATACTGAAAATTCCACGACATAGTGAATTTGCAAACAGCTAAAATTATACACAAAGCAAACTATAACCTGCTACCCAAGAATATACAACAATTCTTCTCAACAAAAGAGGAGAAATATAATCTTGAAGAACATTTTTATTTAAAACATTTGTATGCATGTACAACACTTAAGATCTTCAATATATCAGTATGTGTAATGAAATAATGGAATGGATTAAGCAAAGAAATCAAACAATGTACTAATATGATCGACTTTAAGAAACTCTTCAAACTTAAAGTGTTTACCAAAGTACAAAGAAGAAGAACCATGATAAACATTCTGATTATTTATTACTAGATAATCTTACTCATCTCACCATATGAAATGTAACTTACTTCATTGATTATTATTTATTTATTTTTATTGTTATTACTTATGGAGTAAATTGTGAATACATTGAGAACAGGAAGTGAACAAAAGTTTTTAACAACTGCAATGTAAAAGAAAGGGGGTAGGATTAAATAAGCTCTGCTTCTTCCTACTCCTTTTCGAACATGTTGAATAGGGAAACTGGAAATTGTGATGTATCATGTTGTATGCATGCATGTTCAAAATAAACTCAAACTTAACCTTAAGTATAATTGTATAATTTTTACATATCTGTGCTCTATTGCGTTATCTTTCTGACAATTTTTACTTTCATTCCACCGCATTTCCTAAATAAAATTAGTATGTTTGTTCAGTTTTTTTCCCCCTGAACCATTTTCGTTACCAGGCCTGGGCCGACGATAAATAAATCAATTAATCAAAGGATAAATAAATTGGCATGTCCGTGTTTGTTTCCTTCGTCTCTTGGTTCCTGCAAGAGGCTGCAAAAGCGTTCACTCATACTGTAGCATTAAAGGCCTACTGGAACCCACTACTACCGACCACGCAGTCTGATAGTTTATATATCAATGATGAAATCGTAACATTGCAATACATGCCAATACGGCCGGGTTAACTTATAAAGTGCAATTTTAAATTTCCCGGGAAATATCCGGCTGAAAACGTCTCGGTATGATGACGTTTGCACGTGACGTCACGTATTGTAGCAGACATTTTGGAACAGCACGGTGGCCAGCTTAAGTCGTCTGTTTTCATCGCAAAATTCCACCGTATTCTGGACATCTGTGTTGGTGAATCTTTTGCAATTTGTTTAATGAACAAAGCAACACAACGCCGGCCGCCGCCGCTGTCCTCACCGGTGTCTGGGTTGACTTCCTCTGTCTCCGGGCCGCCGACCGCACCGATTATCGTGGTGAAGTCCTCCGTCGCGCAGTCGATCGCTGGAACGCAGGTGAGCACGGGTGGTGACGAGCAGATGAAGGCTGGCTTAGGTGGAGAGCTAATGTTTTTAGCATAGCTCTGTCGAGGTCCCGTAGCTAAGTTAGCTTCAATGGCGTCATTAGCAACAGCATTGCTAGGCTTTGCCAGGCGGGACAGCATTAACCGTGTGGTTACAGGTCCAGGGTTTAGTTCGGTGTCTCCTGATAGTAGAAGTAATAGTAGTATTGTTGATCTTCGGTCTATCCTTCCAGTTAGGGGCATGTTTCTTCTGTTTCTATCCGCAGTTAAGCACGATGCTATCACGTTAGCTCCGAAGCTAAAGTGTTTCACCGATGTATTGTCGTGGAGATAAAAGTCACTGTGAATGTCCATTTCGCGTTCTCGACTCTCATTTTCAAGAGGATATAGTATCCGAGGTAGTTTAAAATACAAATCCATGATCCACAATAGAAAAAGGAGAAAGTGTGGAATCCAATGAGCCCTTGTACTTAAGTTACGGTCAGAGCGAAAAAAATATTAATCCTGGCGTCCTGCACTGCACTCTAATCCTTCACTCTCACTTTCCTCATCCACAAATATTTCATCCTCGCTCAAATTAATGGGGTAATCGTCGCTTTCTCGGTCCGAATCGCTCTCGCTGCTTGTGGCCATGATTGTAAACAATGTGCAGATGTGAGGACCTCCACCACCTCTGACGTCACGCTACTTCCGGTACAGGCAAGGCTTTTTTATCAGCAACCAAAAGTTGCGAACTTTATCGTCGATGTTCTCTACTAAATCCTTTCAGCAAAAATATGGCAATATCGCAAAATGATCAAGTATGACACATAGAATGGATCTGCTATCCCCGTTTAAATAAGACAATTTCATTTCAGTAGGCCTT
The DNA here is from genome assembly GCF_033978785.1 of Entelurus aequoreus. Classification (NCBI taxonomy): domain Eukaryota; kingdom Metazoa; phylum Chordata; class Actinopteri; order Syngnathiformes; family Syngnathidae; genus Entelurus; species Entelurus aequoreus. Next base: position 47,934,289 of record NC_084735.1, on the reverse strand, counting down.
TAGTCTCAGCACTTGGTTTGTTGTATAGCTGAATGAGTGAAGCCTCTTGTATGTCATCCACTCTCTTTGAGTCTGTGGGTGGAGGTGGGGCTGCAAGCATACACACATACATAAACACACAGAAGTTGGCCCCATAACGTACTGTAAGGTAACGTAGTATCAATTAAAAGGACAAAAGGGATTGCAAAGCCAAATGTTAAGAAGTGGGAATATTGCAGCTGCAATTCGAATATGCAAGATAAGCACATCAACACAGACAAATCAGCATGGAAAGTTGGAAAGTGATGTCAAAAAACAAACCACCTGGCCTAGTTTTCCCAAAAATGCACTTCAAAGTGTTCAATATTTAATAAAGTTAAATGGTGTTTGTCGAGACTTGATAAGCTACTTTATGTAATGTTTTGGTTGTGCATGGTTGGAGTATTTATTTTTTCAAAACAGAGACCGGGACGTTATGATTGTTTTTGGTTATCATTAATTATTCAAGTACAATTCTTGCTACCAGAGACACAATCAATTGTATTTGTATTGTTTGTCTACTTATTTAGGCTATTTATAAGTTATTTAATTTAAAATTACAACGGTAAAAAATACTAAGAGTTTCCTCAAGCACATTAACATAATATAGTGGAGAATGCTGTTATTTTTTAATGATATCAGGCCCAAATAATAGCGGGTTACAGAGGAGCGTCAGTAGTACCATGTATTTTGTTAGTTATCGGTTAAAAGTGATTATTTAAGTGATTTTCTGCTAATGTTATGTTAAAGTTGCGAGTGTAGATTTACAAATGCCAATATTCTAACTTCTCACTTTGATTAAATCATTTTACTTTAGATACTTAAGTACAGTAAAAGCTACCGTATTCACTAAATACTTATTTTGAAAGGAGACTATAACTTCTTTCAAAGTAATTTTCTGGTATGATACTTGTACTTTTACCTGGGTCGAACTTTTGAGATCGGCCTTAGTCCACAAAGACATTCCAACATCTCACCCAAGTTAATTGGGCATACATGCACGCACACGCCCCTCCCCAAATCAACACCTTCACCACTGCTTAATTCCTCCGGGGTTGTGGGGGCTGAGTAGCGCTTTAATAGCGTCAGCCGGCCTCCAGGGTCCCAACTCCCCCCTCCTCTTTTGCGAGTTGTTGTGATTACATGTACCATGTTTATGTCTGCCATGCTATGTGAGGTTTTTTCCTCGGACTCAGTCTGGACCACTCCTGAGGGTCCAGCCTCAGACTGATTTTTTTTTTACTCTTCCCCCTTTCCCAATGTCACCTTTTTCCCACCTTTTTAAAGGCCTGCTGAAATGAATTTTTTAAATTTAAACAGGGATAGCAGATCCATTCTATGTGTCATACTTGATCATTTCGCGATATTGCCTTATTTTTGCTGAAAGGATTTAGTATAGAACAACGACGATAAAGTTCGCAACTTTTGGTCGCTGATAAAAAAAAGTCTTGCCTATACCGGAAGTAGCGTGACGTCACAGGAGGAAGGATTCCTCACAATTCCTCGCTGTTTACAATGGAGCGAGAGAGATTCGAACCGAGAAAGCGACGATTACCCCATTAATTTGAGCGAGGATGAAAGATTTGTGGATGAGGTACGTTAGAGTGAAGGACTAGAGAGGCAGTGCAGGGTGTATCTTTTTTCGCTCTGACCGTAACTTAGGTACAAGGTCTCATTGGATTCCATAAACTCTCCTTTTTCTATTGTGGATCACGGATTTGTATTTTAAACCACCTCGGATACTATATCCTCTTGAAAATGAGAGTCGAGAACGCAAAATGGACATTCACAGTGACTTTTATCTCCACGACAATACATCGGCGAAGCTCTTTAGCTACTGAGCTAACGTGATAGCATCTGGCTCAAATGCAGATAGAAACAAAATAAATAAATCCCTGACTGGAAGGATAGACAGAAGATCAACAATACTATTAAACCATGGACATGTAACTACACGGTTAATAATTCTCAGCCTGGCAAAGCTTAACAATGCTGTTGCTAACAACGCTGAAGCTAACTTAGCAACCGGACCTCACAGAGCTATGATAAAAACATTAACGCTCCAACTACGCCAGCCAGCCCTCATCTGCTCATCAACACCCATGCTCACCTGCGTTCCAGCGATCGACGGCGCCTACGAAGGACTTCACCCGATCACTGATGTCTGCTATCCAAGTAAGTCCTCTTTGTTGTGTTGCTACAGCCAGCCGCTGATACACCGATCCCACCTACAACTTTCTTCTTTACAATCTCCATTGTTCATTAAACAAATTGCAAAAGATTCACCAACACAGATGTCCAGAATCCTGTGGAATTGTTCGATGAAAACAGAGCAGTTTGTATGGTGACACATTGGGTACGAATACTTCCGTTGCCGTCGTGACGTCACGCGCATACGTCATCATACATAGACGTTTCCAACCGGAAGTTTAGCGGGAAATTTAAAATTGCACTTTATAAGTTAACCCGGCCGTGTTGGCATGTGTTGCAATGTTAAGATTTCATCATTGATATATAAACTATCAGACTGCGTGGTCGGTAGTAGTGGGTTTCAGTAGGCCTTTAAGGAGCGCTGTAAGTGGCTGATCCGTTGGCGGTCCCATCTTGTCCCCCTGTAACGTATGTCTGCTCTTAGCGGGATTGTGCCGAAAATGTAATTTCAGTTCTTATGTGTCTTGTACATGTTAAGAATGGACAAAATAAAGCTGCTGTCTGTCTGTCTGTACTTTTACTCAAGTATTGCTTTCAAGTGCTTTATATTAGGGGTGTGCCGATTGAACTTTTTCCCTTCTGATACGAAACCAAAATCGGTGCCTTGATTATTAGCCAATACTCAAAATAATACGATTTCAGCAGGAATCATAGTTCAGTGGAACCTCAATTTGGTTGTTGTACAGGGTTTGTGAATCAAAAAGTTCATATAGTGAAGCAAATGTCTCCATAAGAAACAAAGTAAATATTATAATGGGTTCGTGCCTCAACAAAAAAACATATTTTAGTTAAGGTTTGTCCACAATATAAAGTGTTATACATTATTGTATATCAAACAAACAGAACACGGGGGTGATGGATCAACTTTCTCCTTATTAACAAGCCAAACGTATTTGTTGCTCTCCCAACACATGCGTACAAACTGAAGTCCCTTGTGTGCCCTCACAGACAATCAGGAATCACAGAATCAAACTTTAACAACCTTATTGCTACAATAATAAACAATTAAAAACGTAAAATCCACTTACATTAAAGGCCTACTGAAATGAATTTTTTTTATTTAAACGGGGATAGCAGATCTATTCTATGTGTCATACTTGATCATTTCGCGATATTGCCATATTTTTGCTGAAAGGATTTAGTATAGAACAACGACGATAAAGATTGCAACTTTTGGTATCTGATAAAAAAAAGGCTTGCACCTACCGGAAGTAGCGTGACGTAGTCAGTTGAACATATATGCAAAGTTCCCTATTGTTTACAATGATGGCCGCATGAAGTGAGAGAGATTCGGACCGAGAAAGCGACAATTTCCCCATTAATTTGAGCGAGGATGAAAGATTTGTGGATGAGTAAAGTGCAAGTGAAGGACTAGTGGGGAGTTGAAGCTATTCAGATAGGGAAGATGCTGTGAGACCCGAGGGTGACCTGATATTCAGCTGGGAATGACTACAACAGTAAATAAACACAAGACATATATATACTCTATTAGCCACAACACAACCAGGCTTATATTTAATATGCCACAAATTAATCCTGCATAAAAACACCTGCGTGTTTGTTATGCTAGCTCCTAGCTCCTCTGCTAGCTCCTAGCTCCATAGAACACGCCAATACAATTCAAACACCTGATCAACACACACAATCACTCAGCCCAAAAGACAGTTTACCTAACCCAAGGTTCATAAAGCTTATATATTTTTAAAAAGTTACGTACGTGACGCGCACATACGGTCAAGTTATCGAATGTTTAGCAGCCAAGGCTGCATACTCACGGTACCTGATATTCAGCTGGGAATGACTACAACAGTAAATAAACACAAGACATATATATACTCTATTAGCCACAACACAACCAGGCTTATATTTAATATGCCACAAATTAATCCTGCATAATAACACCTGCGTGTTTGTTATGCTAGCTCCTAGCTCCTCTGCTAGCTCCTAGCTCCATAGAACACGCCAATACAATTCAAACACATGATCAACACACACAATCACTCAGCCCAAAAGACCGTTCACCTAACCCAAGGTTCATAAAGCTTATATATTTAAAAAAAGTTACGTACATACGCAAAAAAAAGCCAAAGCTGCATACTCACAGTAGCACGTCTGCGTCTTTGTCATCCAAATCAAAGTAATCCTGGTAAGAGTCTGTGTTGTCCCAGTTCTCTACAGGCGTCTGTGTATCCAAATCAAAAGTCCTCCTGGTTAGAGTCTCTGTTATCCGAGTTCTTCCATCTTGACTGCATCTTTCGGGAATGTAAACAAAGAAGCGCCGGCTGTGTACTGTTGTGGCTGACTACGTTCGAAAAATACGTCCATTTCGCACCGACAACTTTCTTCTTTGCTTGCTTGGCTTCCTTCTCCATAATGCAATGAACATGATTGAAACAGATTCACGAACACAGATGTCCAGAATACTGTGGAATTATGAAATGAAAACAGAGCTTTTTCATATCGGCTTCAATGTGGAAGGCATACCCGTGTTCGCCGGGCTACGTCACGCGCATACGTCATCCGCAGAGGCGTTTCGAACCGGAAGTTTAGCGGCAAATTTAAAATGTCACTTTATAAGTTAACCCGGCCGTATTGGCATGTGTTATAATGTTAAGATTTCATCATTGATATATAAACTATCAGACTGCGTGGTCGGTAGTAGTGGGTTTCAGTAGGCCTTTAACTTTGGCAAAGGAGGAGCTGATGAGAAAGGAGCAGACAGAGGGAGGATAGAAGGGGGGATTTTGTGTGTGTGTGCGTGTGTGTGTGTTTGTGTGCGTGTGTGTGTGTGTGTGTGTGTGTGTGTGTGTGTGTGTGTGTGTGTGTGTGTGTGTGTGTGTGTGTGTGTGTGTGTGTGTGTGTGTGTGTGTGTGTGTGCGCGCGTGTGAGTTCTTGTATTTTTACCTTCTTGAGACATCAACAAGGAAAAGTACCTTCCATGTGAGCACCGGTGAACAGGTTAGGACCGAAATCATGGTCCCAATACGGAAAACCATTGCATCTAATAGAGAGCCAGATACTAAATTCCGTGAACATTGCTCCAAAGTCAGGAATTTTGGTTGATTTAATGTGCATACAAAAATAAACATTGACAGGTGCAAAGGCAGCAATATATGATAAAACAAGACGGCAGCTAAAGGACTTTCCTATTCATCCTCGAAAAAACCCGCCAGGTGAACAGCTGTTTTTACGACTTCCGGTGCTGACGTAAGACAACCCGTGTACCATATGTGACCATAGGTTGAACAAATACACTACAGTACTAAGACTATAGTGGCCATTAACAGTTAGCCTCTACAGTAAAATTATGACATTTGTCATAATTTTGCCAAGTGAAATTCCGATTATTATTATAATATTGCCAACATTTTAAAGTTTTCTTATAAAATTGTGACATTCGTCGAGTAAAATTACGACTCTTTTCATAAAATTGCCAAAAGTTTAAGCTTTTCTTGTAAAATAGCGACTGTTATTGAGTAAAATTCCAACTTTTATCATATTATTGCACAAATGTTCAGTTTTTCTTGTAAAATTTTGACTTGCGTTGAGTAAAATTACGACTTTTATTATAATACTGCCAAAATTAAAAGTTTTTCTTGTGAAATTGAGACCTTTTTCTTGTGAAATTCCAACTCATTTTTCAAAACAAGCTTTTTTTACATTAGCATAGTATGTACAGTATGTGTTATTAATGTTGTAAATACAAATCTTTATATATCTAGAAAGGGTGGTCCTAAAGAGGAAGGCATTATTCGGAGGTCTCAAGAAGGTAAGAAATACAAAAATGTGTATGCGTGTGTGTGCGCGTCTGTGTGTGCACGCTTGAAAGAGGTGCCGTTGAACGAGAATAAGCTCTTCTCCATATTTTTACAGGAAAAGTCCGGTTTCAACACATTTAAAACTTGCTGAGGCACAGAGCCTGCCTTCTCCATTCTAACATACTTGTGAGCGCCATTAAAGTACTCCTCGCAAATAGTCTTTTTTTTTAACTTCACAGTGATTCTCTCCTTTCTACGCTGGTCTGTTGGCTTTTTGGGACTCATATTGAATTAGCAAAATGGACAAAACCTGTCGAAAAGCGGAAAAACCCAAAAAAGACACACGCCGAAGCGCTGAGAAGTGACTATAGAGTACTGCGCATGCCCAGCAAAGGACGTGGAGTGCTCCGCCTCCCCAGAAATGCTGCGCCCTGCTTTTTGCCTGCAGACGGGACACAAAATTAACTGCTGAATGAAACGTTCACACACAGAGGCACATTTGGCTCGATCTAAATGTTTATAAATCGAAAAGGTCGCAAATGGAAGGGTTCGTAAATTGAGGTTCCACCCTATGTATTTGTATTATTTTGTGGTGCGGATTGTAAGAAAACGCTTCATAAATAAAATTACTCAGAACAAACATTGGAATAAAAAAAACTAACATTATGACAGACTTATGGGGTTGTCGTGGAACATTGTTTTTTGCAACACATAGTGATCACAATAATTCATTAGGTTAAATACACGATGCAGTGAATCGATTGATGTGGACACGTTTGTTACTGGATAGTCTCTAATGCGCTTCTGCCTTGGAGACTTTGTATTTGTAAGTAATAAGCAACTATAATGATTTGATACTTGATTATATTGACAAATGTCATATTTTAGTCTGCAATATTTTTCATTTGAGGACAATGTCATATTTTAAAATGCAATATTTTTCGTTTAACCTCTAAAGGCCTGAGTGGCCACATGCGTGGACAGCACCTTTTAGCTCTTATTTCCAAAATCGTCTACACTACTGAATTGGGGTCTTATGGCCCTTATGTGGACACTTATACTGCCATCTGGTGGTGTCAAAACAGTATAACATACAATGGAATTTGGGAAAAAAAAAGTAAGAATTAGCATGTCACTAAACATGAAGTACACATTTGTTACTTATGGACTAAGTACATCATATAAAAAGATGATTCTTAGTTTTTATTCTAATTAGGGTCCAATAAGCCCAAATAGCAAAGAGAAATAAAAAAAAGCATGTAAACAAACAGCTTGGGCCGTAAGAGGTTAAGGACACCTAATACGTACACTATGTCTAGCTAGTGTGCTATTGTGTGCTGAGCTGTTGTGTAGCCTATGGTATGGTAACTTACCATGTTTACCTTTTGTAAAAATGACTTGACTAAACTGAAAGAAAAGACAAAACATGTGTGCTTATTAGAGGACATTTAGATGTAAACTGACTGTTCAGCTTTGCACAAGTATTGAAGATTTTAGATGAAAGCCGAGATCATCCGATACTTGTTGTTTTTCTGATATCGTGCTGATATCAGATGTCAATATTGGATCGGGACACCCCTACTTTATACAATACTGCGTCCAAATAAAATTCTGCTTCAGGCCTCAAATGGACCTGTCTCATAATAGTGTCATGACTCTAAACATGTTTTTGTATGTCTTTCATAGATCCTCCCCTAATTTCTAAGGCAAGAGGTACTGGTACTGCAGTTGGACAAAAAGGAATCCTTCAATGTGAAGCCTCTGCTGTTCCACATGCAAATTTTGAATGGTACAAAGAAGATCGCAGGTTAGTTTTTCCAATGCCGAGAGTTTTTTTCAGTTTATTTTAAGAAATAGACAAATATATTTAAGCGTTCAACCTCACTCTTACACATACTATATCCTCTGTGAAATGAGTATATTTACATATTAAAGGTGCCATATGTAGTAATGTGGCCAGAAATGGTACTGCAAAATGCTGTAGTCCCCTCCCACTCTCCATGACTAAGGTTGCCAGATACGCAGTCGAATCCGAATTCTACTACTACGAACTTCAAATGGCGAGTCCTACGCTGTAGGATTCTCTTGTTTATGCTTCTTGCAAGATGGTTTACTAAATAATTATGCCACGTTTTACTGATGTCGATTAGCCAAATGTATTTGTAAAATTACGCAGCAATATTTTCATCAGGAGTCGGGACAGATTGTTGGCATTACTCTGCTAACATGTCTAGTTTGACCGCACGGACCACCATCGAAATAATTATATATAATATTATATGAAGTGAAGTGAAGTGAATTATCTTTATATAGCGCTTTTTCTCTAGTGACTCAAAGCGCTTTACATAGTGAAACCCAATATCTAAGTTACATTTAAACCAGTGTGGGTGGCACTGGGAGCAGGTGGGTAAAGTGTCTTGCCCAAGGACACAACGGCAGTGACTAGGATGGCGGAAGCGGGGATCGAACCTGGAACCCTCAAGTTGCTGGCACGGCCACTCTACCAACCGAGCTATACCGCCCCGATATAAGAATATATTATATATCACATAGGCCTACTTTGATGGCAAGCCAAGGCCAACAGTAAAATGACCGCCACATTTCGTTCAGCATAACTCCATGTTGCATCCAACCTGACGCACTGCATTCTCTTCCATGTACGCACATCACCATCTTTCAGTGCGGAGTGCAATTCTGTGAGCCAACCTAAGTTACGCAAAAACCATGTTACGCATAAATCATATAGCCTACTACCATGTCATTACACAAAGTACAAAATAATGACATGTAATGCATTATATTGTGCCAAGCAAATACCACTCCATATGTGTTTGATGCACATACAGCACCAGAAACCGCAATTAGCCGTGTTAATGTTGGAACACATTTCATCAGCGTATCAGCATATTGAGAATGAAATAGGCACTATACCCATGTCCACATAGGTTTTATTTGTCAAAAATATATTTTGCCTTGTCAGTTGGATGACACATCGACATACAGGCTAACGGGCATATATTTCCCCCGTTAGCCTATATGTCGATGTGTCATTGACCGGGCTAGCATGCTAAGCTACACTAGTGTGATGGTGCTTCGCTCCTAAGCAACATACTAGCTTTGTTAGACAAGATCATAGACTGTATTGGACAATATAGTTTACATATGAAATGTCAATTTCCATTTATTACCAGTAATAAGAAAACATAAATGCCTTACTTACCTATCAAGGAGGAAATTAGCAAATTTAGCGTCAGATGAAAAAATCTTCCCCGCCTTCAATCCTCTCCATCTTTCAAAGGCATCCCCGATACAAATCCTTGTTTTGTTCCTGGCTTTGTCATGAATAAGTTGAGAATCATAATGACGCCTTTTAGATTTACTAAGGTCTGACATGTTTAGTAACTTTACCAGTGGCAGTAGCCACACAAAGAGGGCGGTGTGTAACTGGCACATGGATGTGACTTACTCACAGACTTTCTAATTGGTCAAACGGTGGAGGGCGGGGCATGAAATGAAAACAATAATATTTCGGAGCTGTAAATCTAATTTTGAAATGAGCATATCACGGCTGAACTACCGTTAACAGTTATAAAGGAATTTGATAAGAACATGATTTATTAATGCCTTTTAACATATCAGGACCATTTAATGATGACTTGACATGCAATTATTACATATGGCACCTTTAAGGTATAGTTTCTGATGTTGTCATTTGCATGTGAATCTGAATCAGCTTCTAGCAGTTTGTGTTTACTAGTGGTGAAATATTGTCACATGACCCAGTATATTTCCAGTTTTCAACATTTTCCCTGTATGTCTTACAGGCTTTTCAATGGAGTCAATGGGATTAAGATAGAGAGTCAAGGCAAACAGTCAATGCTCATCTTCTTCAACGTTTCTGAAGAAGATTATGGGAACTACACGTGTGTTGCCAGGAACATCATGGGAATCACTAACGCCAGCATAATTCTTTATGGTGAGTTGAATTGATGAAACCCACCCCCGCCAGACCCATACACATACTGTGTATGCTTACATGCACTAAAAATATGTTTTTGTTAGTTTATAGCGTGAATTCAGTCGAAAACAGCTTTTTAAAATGATTGTAAACAACTTAAGTTTTTGCCATTTTAAAGATCAAAATGATGTGACTGAAATCAGGGTTTTTTTTGGCATATAAACATGATCAGATTCATACATCTGTCAGTTGTCTTTCACTTTATAATGTTAGGTAGAGATGAACTCGACCCTTTGGATTTCAGCAGTAGAAGACGATGATGACATTATTGTAAGTGCACCTCCTGGGGGCTAAGCCTCCCCTGTCCTTAAAACCGAGTAATGGCTCTGTTTTGAACTTAATTTGACAGTCCTTAAAGGCTATGAGCTGTGAGATGCAAAAGTAAAACGTATACCTACATTTGTCCGATGCTGCTGATGCTAATGTGTATTTTTCCCTTTCTTCTGTCTCCTATTTTTTTTTCCCACAAATGCTGGCGCTGTTTGTGAAAACACAAAGGGGAGGAATAATGCTCATTGCATGAGGCTGACTATTTTTGCAAGGGGGGGTCAGTCATTCCTAATTTAATTGAAGCAACCATATCATTGATTTTTCACAACAGAAATTTGTCAAAATAATATGCACTTTTACAAGCATATTTTGTTCACCAATTTTATCTGGAGGACCTTTGACTTTTGTTAATGTTGCAAAGAGTGTCCCTGACCTGGTCAGAAACTACGTTATAACAACAACAGGGTATGCAACAACATGACATCATTGGAAGTGGGTTTAATGGCAGGGTCCTCATTACCCTTCACCATGGCAATGGAAGTGAACATCAGTTCTTCTAAATGGGTTGTAAGAAGAGAACGGGATGGCCAGAAATTATCTTTCACCCTGAATTTTTCGTGCCTAAAGGAAAATGCCTTAATGTCTTTGGAATTTTCACAAATTTTTAAATGCAAATGTTGACTAGTACGTTGGACAGCTTGGTTCCAACATAACATGGGCTCTGATGAAGTTTAACCATATACAGTATGAGCATATCAATTATCAGAGAGGAACTCGTTGACCAGAGATTCTACCCTCACTGAATGTTACTAGAATGGCCGGTCACGATTTGTGGAAGGTTGTTAAAGTTAAAAATTAAAGTACCAGTGATTGTCACACACACACTAGGTGTGGTGAAATTTGTTCTCTGCATTTAATCCATCCCCTTTTTCACCCCCTGGGAGGTGAGGGGAGCAGTGGGCAGCAGCGGTGCCACGCCCGGGAATCATTTTTGGTGATTTAACCCCCAATTCCAACCCTTGATGCTGAGTGCCAAGCAGGGAGGTAATGGGTCCCATTTGTATAGTCTTTGGTATGACTCGGCCGGGGTTTGAACTCACAACCTACCTATCTCAGGGCGGACACTCTAACCACTAGGCCACTGAGTAAGTCAGTAAAAATGAAAATGAAAGCCTTAAAGACATGATTTAGCGTTACCAGCTAATGGAAGAAATCATTAGGGACTTACAACCACTGATAAGAGCTAACTTTTTGGAAAACTAAAACAGTGGTGTCTGAAGCTTGGTTTTTGGTATTGCTCCACCGACTAATATGGTTAACAAAAATGTATATCAGTAAATTCAAGACACTAGACATGACAGTTGGTACCTACAGTGTATATCAAGAAATGAATGGGCACCACTTGTATGGATTCACTGCCCACTGTTTATAGCCTCACTGAGTACAACAAAGTGAGGCTGGAAAGGACCATGAATGAGTGTTAAGATGCCGCCACAAGAGAGACTACTACTCCCAATCTAACGACTCGGACGAAATTGGCTTTCAGACATGGAACATTTTTCATCTAATTTCATTCATGTTTATTTCGAATATGTAGACAAAACAAAAACAACAAATTTTGAAAAAAACAACAAAAAAGCCATTCAAGAATGAATAACAAAAACAATAATAATAATAATAATAATAATATTAATAATAAAAAAAGCAAAAGAAACAAGAAATGAAAATAAACATTAATGTAAACATATCCGAAAAGGAGTGAGAAGAAGTAAAAACTTATGTACTCCCACCCCTCGTATTACTTACTGTATGTTTAATTATAATAATAATAATAGTATATAAAAATGTTATGTCATATAAATACACATATATATATATATATATATATATATATATATATATATATATATATATATATATATATATATATATATATATATATATATATATATATATATATATATATCTACAACACACATTTAACAAGTAACTATGAATGTGACACAACAGCGTGTATACATAGTATACATATACATACACATACAAACCTACTGACTCTTAGTGCAGTTCACTATATCCTGTGAACAATATATTTTTGTACATTCTTTTAAAAACATTGATGCTTGGACTTTGCTTATGTACTTCGCTCAGATTGTTCCACAACTTGACACCTGTGATGGAAATGCGAAAACTTTTCATGGTGGAATTTCTCATCTGAATTTTAAAATTGAGTTCTCTCCTCAAACTATACCCCCCCCCTCACGTTCACTAAACATGTTTTGAATGTTCAGTGGTAACAAATGGTTCCTAGCCCTGTACATAGTTATTGCTGTTTGATATGAGACAATGTCGGTGAATTTTAATAATTTAGACTGTAGAAATAGTGCATTGGTGTGTTCCAGATAGCCGACCTTGTGAATGGTTCTTACTGCTCTTTTTTGTAAAATGATTAGTGACTGTAACAAACTTTTGTAATTGTTACCCCAGACTTCAGTACAGTAGTTTAAGTATGGCAAGACTAAAGAACAGTAAAGAGTGTGGAGTGACTTATGATCCAGAACCTGCTTTGCTTTTTTTGTGACTGCTCTACTTCTTGCTACTTTGTATGTGCTTTCCAGCTGAGCTTGTCGTCAATTGTTACACCAAGGAATTTGATTTTGTGCACTTGCTCAGTAGCCACCCCATCAATTTCTATATTTAACTGTGTGTTTAATCTGAACCTGCCAAAGAACATAAACTTGGTCTTGCTCACATTCAAAGATAATTTGTTCCAGTCAAACCATAATTTCAGTTTATACAACTCTTCATTTATGTTCTTTTGTAATGTATCTAGATCATCACCAGAGCAAAATACATTAGTGTCATCTGCGAAAAGTACCATAGACAACAACTTGGGTACTTGGCAAATATCATTTATGTACAGTATAAAAAGTTTTGGTCCCAATACTGACCCCTGGGGGACTCCACAAGCAATGTAGCAAAACCTACAACTTTGGATTTGAGTAACTGGCCTGTGTAGTCCATACCAAACCCCAAAAATCCTAATACCCTATCCTCACCAGCTCCAAAGATGAAAAAACTGTTCACGAACCATAGCAAATGGCTATCACAATGGAAGCTTCGAAGAACCACCACCAATGCCCTTAATGCTTAGAGGCCTGCATTTTTAAACAAAAATAAAATGTGAAAGCAGAAAATCAACTGAAATAGGGACTCATTTGTTGTTTCTATTTCTGGTTAGTTACATTCGATATGTGCTTCAGGGTTACATTAATTGTTACGAAACAAGTCTTTATTCTTGAGTTGCCAACAAGTGATGCTCAAAAAGGAAGTGCTTAATGACTCCTAAACATGTTATAAACCACGCCTCCACCTGAGGCCTACCGGGTGAGAGCCGTGGTCCCCAGTGTCATTTACATGATATGATACGGTTCACACATGTTTGCTGACACAGACAATTAGTGTCATTAACAGCGAAGCTGGCAGGTTGGCAAGCTAACACTGCGGCCGACTTATAGGGGATCTGTACTTTTTTTGTTAATGTTGTCTATCGTTCACAATCATTACGAGAGACAAGAAAACACTTTTTTTCTTTCTTTTTTGTAGTCTCACATTTAAAAATCGGCTCATTCTAGGTTGCAGCTAATGGGAGCAATCAATTCTACCTCTATATCACTTTAAAATGTATTCATAAAACCGTCAACAATACTTAATTTATGTTCTGTAACCTGTATAAGAACCAGACTGTAGCGACATTGTTATTGTAGGGGCCAACACTGAGGAACTCTCTTTCTCATCGGCGTGCTTTGGTATGAGCCGTAAAAGTTAGCTACGGCGAGGGATAAGCTAGCTTTTACAACAACACGAAACGCGTTTGAGTTTGTAATGCACAACACTGCGATAGGACACCAATCTGTAATAACTGAAAAACATGAACAATCATATTACAGTGTCTGTAAAGTATTAGCCCACATTTCATGTTTTGTTTGTACACAGCTAGCCATACAGCATATGCACTGTAGTTGTAAAAACACGCATGACGTGCTGCGTGTATCATGTACAATATTTAAAGTGTAACTCACTCGATGGACAGTTGTGCTTTTGGTCCAGCTGGCAGGGGACTTTTTTTCCGGTTTATTTGGGGAAGCACTTGATTTATGTCAAAATTGCTTGTCTCCAATTTCCACATTTGCAACTTCGTGTCACACCGACCTCACTCTATCGGCTTCCGTGTGCTCCAACGTTTCACCCTTCCTACGTGCTCGCTTCTAAAAGCAGCAGTTCATTCAGCTCTAAAAATATAAGGTTGGGAATCCTCATTTGTCCAAAAATAGTCATCTTTGTTGTTTTTTACCAAGTCTGCCATGATTAGAACACACACAAGCATTTTGTTTCCGGTATTTGTTTCCAGAAGTCGGACGTGCGCTGCTATGGAAATATAAATCAATGCGCTGAAGAAATCAATCACACCAATGATTAAAATGATCAAAATAGGGTACATATTGTTATGAACGTGTCTGTTACTACATTATATACTGTATATACTTGCAGTGTGTATAGAAAATGTTGATGGAGGGTTTTGAAGTTGTTTCAGAGGGCTTTGAAGGATACAACGGTGACTACCTTAAGCCACATCTTTAAGGTGTTTTTTATCATCTTTAAAATCCTAATTAAAAAAAAGACGTGTGTTCTCGTCTCTCATAATGATTGTGAACAATTGGCAAAGTTCCAAAACAAGTGCAGTTCCCCTTTCAGAGCGGTAAATAAGGAGGCAAAGTTTCATGTTATTCTGTGGTTATGGAAGACAGGAAAACTCAAACAATGAGAATGCCTGCACATTTTCTGAGAAAGTGTACAATGTCAAGACCCCCAACTTGCACTATTATTCCATCCTTAAGTGTCTTAATGTTGTGACTGATAGTGAAAGTAGTTTATTTTTGATACTAGCTTTATGTTTATGGCATTAATCGCTCTAGTTGACACACACTGACGTTAAGGGTTTTTTTGTTCGTAAATGGGGTAAATCACCTATATTAAAGGTCATCAAATGGCAACTGTTGCTATAATTTAATTCTGTTAAAAAACATGTAATTGTTTATCATCACAGATTTTGGACAGATGTGATACTGGTGTGGTCTGAAATTGCTCACATGTGGTCAAAGCAATGCTCAGGAGGTTTGTTTGCTCAGACACATAACATTTTACGGGGAACATTTTCTGCCTGCTTATGTGTAAATGTTTGCCTGAATTAAAAAAAAAAAAATTGAATCCTTGAAACCTGCCTTGCCACTGGAGATAATCACGACTACTCTCTGGCCAGACTTCATCTTTTTCTAACCTCTGTCAAAACTAGGTCTATGGCGTGGTTTGCTCTCCCGTGGTGCAAAATAATTGGAACGGACGTGGCGTGCAGGTAAAGACATATTTAATTAATACTATAAACTCAAACAAAAAGGTACAAACAAAAGGCGCTCACAGCGGAGGTAAAAAACTTGACTAGAAAACAAAAGGCGCGCACAATGGCGGAGAACTATGAACCTTAAACAAACAAAAACTTACGTGACAAGAGATGAAACAAGAACTAACGTGACAAGGAACTGTGGACATGGCATGAAAGGGTGATGTCGCCAGGACGAACAACAGAAACAGAAAAGCCTATATAGTGACATGAAAAGTGAAAACAGGTGCGTGACTAACTGTGAACAGGTGCATGACATGACTGTGAAAACGTGAGACAGGTGTGTGTGAGTCCAAACGTGGAACAGGTGAAACTAATGGTTGCTATGGTGACAAACAAAACCAGGAAGTGAAACCAGGAACTAAGGAAGTGTCCAAAAAACAAAACAGCACATGGCCAAACAAAAACATGAACACAGACATGACAGAACCCCCCCCTTACGGACAGATCCCAGATGTCCAAAAACAAAAAACAGGATCAAGAGTCATGGGAGGGGGGGAGGGGGACATGGCGGTGGGTCGCCAGACCAGGTGTCCCCGAATCCACCGGGGCAGAGTCAGGTGGCGGCGGCGGGTAGACCGCCGCTGAACCTGACGAGGTGGGCGACCTGGGAATGGCCACATTCGTGGCAGACGAGGAGGTCGGCGCACCTGGCGTGGCGGACGCCCATGGAAAGGCCACATCCTTGGCCGACGAGGAGGTGGGCGCGTTGTCGTGGCAGGCGGCGAAGCTTGGCGTGGTGCGTCAGGCGGCGAAGCTTGGCGTGGTGCGTCAGGCGGCGAAGCTTGGCGTGGCGGGTCTTGACGAGGGTCTTGGTCTTGGCATGGGTCTTGGTCTTGGTCTTGGCGAGGGTCTGGGTCTTGGTCTTGGTCTTGGACTTGGCGTGGTTGGTCTTGGTCTTGGACTCGGCGTGGTTGGTCTTGGTCTTGGCGTAGTTGGTCTTGGACTTGGTCTTGGTGTGGCTGTGCTTGGACTTGGTCTTGGTGTGGCTGTGCTTGGACTTGGTCTTGGTTTGGGTCACTTGGCGGGTCTTGGTCTTGGTCACTTGGCGGGTCTTGGTCTTGGTCACTTGGCGGGTCTTGGTCTTGGTCACTTGGCGGGTCTTGGTCTTGGTCACTTGGCGGGTCTTGGTCTTGGCTTTGGTCTTGGCGTGGGACAGCCACGGGCGGCACTTGGCGGCGTGGGGCAGCCACGGGCGGCACTTGGCGGCGTGGGGCAGCCACGGGCGGCACTTGGCGGCGTGGGGCAGCCACGGGCGGCACTTGGCGGCGTGGGGCTGCGACTGGCGGCACTTGGCGGCGTGGGGCTGCGACTGGCGGCGCTTGGCGTGGAGCAGGTACTGGTGGCGCTTGGCGTGGAGCAGGTATTGGTGGCGCTTGGCGTGGAGCAGGTACTGGTGGCGCTTGGCGTGGAGCAGGTACTGGTGGCGCTTGGCGTGGAGCAGGTACTGGTGGCGCTTGGCGTGGAGCAGGTACTGGTGGCGCTTGGCGTGGAGCAGGTACTGGTGGCGCTTGGCGTGGAGCTGGGCGTGGAGCAGGTGGATCTTGGCATGGTCGAAAAACTGGTGGTGGTGGTCGTGCTGGTGGCTGTGGCTTGGCGTGACGAAAGACTGGTGGTGGGGGTCGTGCTGGTGGCTGTGGCTTGGCGTGACGAAAGACTGGTGGTGGGGGTCGTGCTGGTGGCTGTGGCTTGGCAGGTCGAAAGACAGGTGGTGGGGGTCGTGCTGGTGGCTGTGGCTTGGCAGGTCGAAAGACAGGTGGTGGTGGTCGTGCTGGAGGCTGTGGCTTGGCGTGACGATGCTGACCCACCCCACCTGAACAATTCCCAGCCCTAGCCCCCCCCCTCAAGGAGCGGATCCCAGACGCGCTCCCCGCGGTCTGGAACCGTCTTTTGGGGTGGGCGGAGGGGGTTCAGGAGGAGGGCAGAATCCTCCCCTCTAAATTGTCCAAAAGGTCTTTCGTTCCCCCCCACCTGGGCTTTTGTGGGTGAAAAAAAAATTTCTGACTTGGGCGTGGCATGAGTCCTGGGGGGCGGGGCATGAAAATTGGGTGACTGTGATTGACAGGATCTGATTTCTAAAAACATGTCTTGGTAATATTTAATCATGGATTTAGAGTCTTTGGTTGGATGTGGCTGACAAGAAAAAGAGTTCAGGGGAAAAAAATCCATGACGTCACCCACTGGCAGCGGCGTGACGTCGTCCTGGGGAAGCCGGGCTGGCTGCAGCTCGTTTCCGCCCGGAGGGGGAGGAGCTTGCGGGAACGATGCGTCCTTTCCAATGCTTGTGGAAGCCCTCCCTGACGTCCTTCGTTGGGAGCGGCGCTTCCGGGACTGCGGTGACGCAGCGCCATCCTCGGACCAAAGGGAGCTGATCGGCACCAGTTTGCCGGTCGGACCCCACATGAGATCCCTGCGCTCCATGGGGGAATGGCGGAGTGTCTCGGCTTCCATGGCGCGCAGGACCTCCCACGTTACCTCGTCAAAATTGTCCCATTTTTTTGCGGGAGAGCTCTCGTGCTGGCGACATCTGTCAAGACTTGGTCTTTGACGTGGTTTGCTCTCCCGTGGTGCAAAATAATTGGAACGGACGTGGCGTGCAGGTAAAGACATATTTAATTAATACTATAAACTCAAACAAAAAGGTACAAACAAAAGGCGCTCACAGCGGAGGTAAAAAACTTGACTAGAAAACAAAAGGCGCGCACAATGGCGGAGAACTATGAACCTTAAACAAACAAAAACTTACGTGACAAGAGATGAAACAAGAACTAACGTGACAAGGAACTGTGGACATGGCATGAAAGGGTGATGTCGCCAGGACGAACAACAGAAACAGAAAAGCCTATATAGTGACATGAAAAGTGAAAACAGGTGCGTGACTAACTGTGAACAGGTGCATGACATGACTGTGAAAACGTGAGACAGGTGTGTGTGAGTCCAAACGTGGAACAGGTGAAACTAATGGTTGCTATGGTGACAAACAAAACCAGGAAGTGAAACCAGGAACTAAGGAAGTGTCCAAAAAACAAAACAGCACATGGCCAAACAAAAACATGAACACAGACATGACAACCTCACAGAAAGTGTTGTGAAGATAACTGGTCCATATAGAGCTGTACTTTTGAATTATTTTAAAAACATTTAAAAAAATAAAAAATATATATCCCTGAATTGATTTATATTCTGTGAATGTAATCATAATTAATCATTTAAAATGTGCCAATATTAAATCCAATTGTTTTATAACATTAAAAGTTATTAATTTTACCTATATCAATCAAATGGCTGTTCATGGGTTATAAATCATGAAAATACTCAAATTCCTCATGTAGGATAGACTTGATTTATCCCACAATGAGGAAATTATGTGGTTGAAGTGCAGATTCAAAGTGGCCACAAAAAACAAGATGAAAACAAGAGTGGAATATTAAATAACACAGAAATTATAAAAAGATCTCAGAGCTGCTGCAGCCAGCTGCCACATCAGCGGCGCCATTTCTACATACAGCAACAAAGTAAAGCGCAGCGAAAAACCAAAAATGAACCATAAAAAATACATATTGCGCACATACGATTGCACCATTCTTAGACGGACAACACAACTAAAACACCATCTCAAAACCCACAAAAAACTGCGGTGGTCTCTGTGGTGCTCCACATCATTTTCCGTTGAGGTGGGGGCAGCACGGCCAGAGACAGGAACAACAAGGTGACCAAGAGAGCCGACGCCGTCCTAGGTTGCCCACCAGCCCCTGGACAATTAAAAAAAAATATCATTTCAAAAGTGCTGTCAAAATAACTGATCTTATTAGTAATATATTCATTTGGGGGGACGGCGTGGCGAAGTTGGGAGAGTGGCCGTGCCAGCAATCTGAGGGTTACTAGTTCAATCCCCACCTTCTACCATCCTAGTCACGTCCGTTGTGTCCTTGAGCAAGACACTTAACCCTTGCTCCTGATGGGTCCTGGTTAGCGCCTTGCATGGCAGCTCCCGCCATCAGTGTGTGAATGTGTGTGTGAATGGGTGAATGTGGAAATAGTGTCAAAGCGCTTTGAGTTTCTTAAAAAAGGTAGAAAAGCGCTATACAAGTACAACCCATTTACCATTTGTTTTAGTAATGTTTTTTTTTACTAAAATGTATTTTAATTTCAGTTATATTTAATTGACCTAAATTGATTTAGTTTCAGTCAACAAAATTTCAACCATTTGTCGACTAAAATTACTGTAAATTTAGTCGACTATAATATAAAGTGTGGAGGATAAAGCAGCTGTAATGTTTTTTTTATTAAGGCCACCTGAAAATCATTTCACTTATCATATTCATAACACGATGTAGATTCTTCATGTTGTATTGTTTTACCTGAAATAAAAAAAAAGTGTGTAAATATTTTTTCAGCTGTTGAATAATATTAAATGCATAATATGAACGTACAACTATGATATAATCAATCAACTCTGCATCTACTTTGCAACTCTGTTCTTTCTCAGCAATAAAAACAGCAGTTTACATACAGTAACATATGAAAATAACAATTATGCAAATTCTATGAAATAATGTCAGGATAACTCACCTGCTGATGCCGCCAGTTAATTAGTTAATCGCTCACAGTGTCAAACGTGAAAGGTGTCTGTGATCTAATACGACAGGATAGGATAGCGTTTATTTATCCTACAATGAGATATCATGTGGTCGGTGTGCAGAGTCACACAAATAAGGTAAAACACATTAAAACAAGAGAGAATTATTAAAGAACACAAAATATATAAAATAAAACAAAGCTGCTGCAACTCACCGGTGCCATCTCTACATACAGCAACAAAAGTAAAACTCAATGGAAGAACCAACAATGAGCAATGAATAATACACGTTGTGCACATACGATTGCACCATGCACAGATAAACAACAAACCAAAAACAACACCTCAACAACACGTCTCTTTCTCCTAGTTTTGGACATATTGCAGTGTGCAACTCGCTACAATATTACTGGGGCGTCAGGGCCAGCATCATGATCATAATTAAAGATAAAAGTAAATTTGTATTTACTTTCCCTAAATATCTTAAAGTATTCATATTCTGCTCATGTCATATTATGCTCTTTCCACTGCTGTTGTTTTTAGGTTAGAGTTTGTATCCAATCAGAATTCAGCAAGCTTATGTTGCCATGCTATACCAAATCTGCCCAGAGCCTTCAGAATTAACAATGCAGGCATCATACAGTTGACAGATAATTGCCATAGCCAATCAGATCACGAGTTGTTGTCAGTAAGGCCTTCTAGCTGGCTCTGACATTTACGAGTCCTGTGATTGGATACTCACTTGGGAGTCCCAAGTGAGTATCCAATCACAAGTTGTGAAAACAGGAAGTGGCACCGGAGCTGTACGAGCCATAGAAAGCCACAGAAAACTCTCCCGTACTCACAAAGAAGAAGAGCAAAATGTTGATTAGGTGGCAGATATATATTTGCAAGGCCATTTTCAAGAAGGATGGCTTATACAGCGTCTAATGGGTGCTACAAATTGTGAGTTCATATTTGATTTTATTTTTTTCATGTTTCATTTGTTTTATACAATTCATTAATTTTGACAGTACCACGTAAGATATGTTTCAATTGCTGAAGTGGGTTTATTGAATGTTAAATGCGCCGAAAAATAGACCGTTTTGTACACTGTTGATGTGTTTCAATGTATAGTAGTGTGCAAGTGGGTTTCTGTATACTATCTCCAGCCGTGTCCATGTGGTGACATAAATTACGGTATTTTGAGAGGTGAAGTCGGACTAAGTAGGACATCCGCCACTGCAACACAGGGTATGTTTTTTCTGGTGAAGCACCTACCTCACAAAGACAGTCGTTCTGTTTGGGTCTCCGCCGTAAATCATCCCCGCCCTCTCTTTTATACGCGGCTAGAACAGCTGTGGTTGTATATAACTTGTCGACTTCCTCTCTGACAAAACTAGGTATGGCTGATATTTTATTCCGTCAACATTTTAATCTGTTAAATAATTTTGTCATAGATTTTGTCAATGTGCTTTAGCCGCAATTAGTTATTGTCTCGTTGACGATAAATATGCCGAAAATTATTAATCAACGGAATTTAACACTGACGTTATTCGATGTAAGAAAGTATGTTTTATTTATATTGCACTTCTCACAGAGAGATCTCACAAAAAGCAATGCAAGTAAATATCAGCAAATTGTCAAAAAAAAAGTAACAGCATATGCAATACAAATACAGGATTAAACAAAAACATGTCCACAGAAGGGGGCGCTCTCAGCTCCTATGGGAGTGCATCCACCATAGCAGCTACAGACTCTATCACCTTTAGTTTTTAATTTTGTATGATGGACATTAAATAGAAGGTGGTCAGCAGACCGCCGTGACCTCACAGGACAGTGAAAATACACAATATCTACCAAGTGTGCAGGCACTGGACCATAAAGTGCCCCGTTAGTGATGGATGTGATTTTGTATTGTGTGCCGTAATGAACAGGTAGCTATGGCGAGGACGTTAAAATGGGAGTGATATGACTCAATCTACGAGATCTTGACAGAACCTGAGTTGCAGCGTACTGTTCCACGGTAATTGTAAGCGGTGAAATTAAGTTTTGTTGGCACAGGTGAAGAGAGAATTGCAGTAGTCAAGACACGAGGAAACAAAAGCATGAATGATAATTTCTAGCTCGGAATGAGATACTATGGATCTGACTTTGGAAATGTTTCTGAGGTGGAAAAAGCGGGAGAGAGTTCTAGTTTGTATGTGCTCAGAACAGCCTGATCAAATATGACCCCAAGTTTAACTTAAACTAGGGCACCTATTTTTACCAAGGGGACCCTGAGCGTCTTTTGAAGTTGAAGTGCCAGAGGGCAATCATTAACACTTCAGTTTTGGATTTGTTCAACTGGAGAGCGTTACGAGCCACGACCCTGTATCGATATTCAGACAATCCTGTAGTGCTGTGGTCCTTTTGAAGCCCAGAAAACTTTGATTGATAAACTTTTAAGGACCCTGGCCTATCCAAAGCAAGATCTACCTCCCCGCCCCCACCTGATATGTGTTTTTATTGTTTATTGCTTTCAACAATATGCCTTTATCTCCATTTTTTCCATTTGTACTGTTTTGTTTAATTCTGTTTCTGCAGGGTGCCAGGGGCCCCTAAAAAACAAGACATGGGCCACGGATGGCCCCCGTGTAACACTTTTGGGCATCCCTGCCTTGCTTTGCTTCGTCGAGGCTTGGCTTGATATGCATCTGCTCTGTGAGCAAGCATAACTCTATTTAGCTTGTTGACTTTCTAATGCGGGAGAGCGAAGCTGGTCGATGCGTTAGCACGGGGGTCAGCAACCCGCAAGCAGCTCTTTAGCCCCGCCCTAGTGGCTCCCTGGAGCTTTTTCAAAGATGTGTGAAAATGGAAAAAGATGAAAAACAATAATAATTTGTGTTTTACTATGGTTTCTGTCAGAGAACAAACACGACACAAACCTTCTTAATTGTTAGAAATCCCACTGTTTATATTACACATGCTTCACTGATGAGAGTATTTGGCAAGCCTTGTTTTGTCCTAGTAATTTCAGCGGTCCTTTAGCTCACCGTAGTTTGTTTACATGTACAACGTTCTCCTACGGTGCCACAGAAAGACGTGTTTTATGCCACTTCTTCTTTGTATCATTTTGTCCACCAAACTTTGTATGCTGTGCGTGAATGCACAAAGGTGATCTTTGTTGATGTTATTGACTTGTTGGAATGCTAATCAGGCATATTTGGTCAATGCATGACAGCAAGCTAATCGGTGATAACATGCTAAATAGGCTAGCTGTATGTACATATTGCATCATTATGCCTCATTTGTAGATATATTTGAACTCATTTAATTTCCTTTACTTATTTCCTCTGTGTATTTAATTTATATTTGCATGTCTCAGGACATATCTGTAGGTAATATTGGCTGCATTTCTCATAGTTGTTTGTGTGCCATGTAGACCACAGCAAACGTTACCCAGCTTGCAAAGATTGTAATAAATCCATTAGAAGAAGACAGCCTGACGTTTCCTTAAACTTGGACACACACATCTATAACTCATTCTGAGCCAGTAATTTACAGAAGTTATCTCACCCTCTGAGAAGCCTTTTAATTACAGCAAGGTGGTCTTGCCGCTGGGCCTTAGGCCTGTCACACCTCCACCGGTGCCTGTGGTGGACTGTGCATGGCAGGGACGTCCTCTTCCCTGAGGCAGGCCTAAACCTGACCGCATACCAGAAAAGGTTTTGCTGCAGGGTCTTCAGCTGGGGACCACCTCTCATTGATGTTTCGCCCCTTAGCCCAGAACATCTCCCGGTGGCGGGGCAGTGAACAGGGATGTCTCCCTGACACCCCCTGCAGCAAAACCTACTTGGATGTTGCTCCCCAAGCCTTGTCGCGTCGTTTGAGCCAGAGCCAGTGGCTAGCTTTCTCTGCTACTTCTGAAAGCTCCTTGGTGGATCTGCTCAGGGTGGCTCCACGTAGTCCCAGGTCCTTGAGCAGGCGTGGTGTTGTTCTGCCCACAAAGCCTCTGGCTCCCACCTCCACCGGATACAGTCTCACCCTCCATCCGCTTTCTCTGCACTCCGTGATCAGGTCTGCATACTTTGCCTTCTTTCTCTCGTAGGCAGCTTCCAGTCCCTCCTCCCATGGCACTGTCAGCTCAATCAGTACTACTGACTTCAGAGCTGCAGACCACAGCACCACATCTGGTCTTAAGGTGGTGCTGCATTGAAGCCTCCATTTTACTAATGATTTCCAATGTTGCAAAAATGTGTAGAATAAAAATTAAAATACAACATTTTTGTCAACGAAGATTTGCGTCAGCCTTTGATAGAAGGCTAATGTAGCTAATATATAGATATTTACATCATGTGTTGTCTTCTATATAAGGCTTTTAATTTTTTGCTGCTTCAGACAGATATTTTTTTTTGTATTTTTGGTTTAATATGGCTCTTTCAACATTTTGGGTTGCCGACTCCTGCGTTAGCACATCAGCCTTGACAAAAGATGTTGCCACAGTGCAATAATTTTCTGAATTTGGATATCACACAATAAGTCACACAGCAGGAGCATTGTTCAGGTTTTCAGACTGTGCTTGAGGTTGGCGCCGGCGGAGTACAAGGTGTATGGGTGCCTTTAAGGGCGAAAATGTGAGCCTGTTTGGCTCCGGGAGGTCAAGGGAATGACGTCACCATGCATTTATTTGTCAGAATAGATTCCGAATCTGCCAGAAAGGTCCCAAAGATCGACAGGTCGGTGACCTCTGCTATACTGCATCCATTTAATTTATCTTATCAGGGTTAAAGAAAAAATATAAATAAACGCCATTCATGGTATATGATAGGGTTGTCGCAATATCAATATTTTGCTACCGATACTAAAATGTATTTCGATACTTTTTGAAATAAATAGAACCACAAAAAATTGCATTATTGGCTGTATTTGAACAAAAACTATTATGATCAATTAAACCGATATAGGTTTATTGTTGCAATCAAAGAAGAATTTTGGCATTAAATACCATCATGAACATACTAGAAAACTTCAATTTTAGCAGTAAGTAAGCAAACAGGTTACAAAGGCTCCTAATTTGACTGCTGACGTATACACTGACATATTTTGTCATTTCTCATTGTATTATTTTCTCAAAAATATGAGGAACAAGCAGTAAAAATGAATGGATTGTTAATATATTTGTTAATTTACTGTTAAATGGAAAACTGCACTTTTTTCAAATTGTGCCTCTCTTTCACAATCATTATGAAACACATGACCGATATTTGTTTTTTTTTGCATTCTAAATATTAAATAAATGCACTCAACAGTTTGCTTACATTGGAGCCTATGGAAGCCGCGCAATTCCGACTACAAAGCCCTTAAAAAACATTCAAAGACCTCCATTGAGGTTTTATATACATGATATAAGTATATATGTAATGTAGTAACAGGCCCTAAAACTGAACCTTGTGGCACCCTGCTCATGAGGGGGACTGACTCTAACTTATAAGGGCCAACAGCCACAAAGAAAGATCTATCGCTCAGATAGGATGTAAACCTTTGAAGAGCGGTCCCTGAATTGTCTGAACAGTTTTACCGTGTTTAACTTTGTCTGTTGGTGCACTGTAACCTATGTCATCAGCAGTGTTGGGTTAGTTACTGAAAACCAGTAACTAGTTATAGTTACTAGTTACTTCATTTCAAAAGTAACTCAGTTACTAACTCAGTTACTTACACCAAAAAGTAATGTGTTACTTTGAAAAGTAACTATTTAGTTACTTCTTTTTTCCTTCTTTTTTTTAAAAGCTCCCCTTAATGCCCTTTAGCCTTCATGTCAGTACTGTTATTGCACTGGAGAATAATACAATGCGTTGACCAGCTTGACATGCATTTGCATCACTGAACTCTGCTAAGCAATGTGGTCTACATACAACACACAAAGACAAAGATATGTTACAAAGGCCAATTTGTTTCTGGCCAGAACAAGTTGACAAAACTATTTTAAATAGCTGCAACATAACATACATAAGTAACAAACAGCATAACAACAACATAGCTGTAAAGCAAGGAAGGCACACACTACATACACAAAGCCTAACCAGGCATTTTTTCCTCAAATAATTCTGACACAAAATCATGTCTGAAGCCCAGAACACTCTACGCATTTCCCCAGTTTTAGTTTAGAGATAAGGAAAGATTGGCCTGGCCAACTAGCATCCCTCTTTATGTTTGTGAACTTTATAGTCTATACATTTAGAGTGATGTGATAATCAAACACTCTAGAAGTCTAGAATGAAAGAGTATATAAGATAATTGACAGCAATGTTCCCTCTAAGGTGCGCGCCTGTGCAATTGTGCACTGCTCAAGCATCCTCTGCGCATGGCAAATCTATGCCACGCACAAAATCAAATAAAAAAATAAGCGCATAACAATTTTCGACACGACACGACACAGACACGACAGAGAAAACAGTTTTCGTCATCATTGTTCAAATATTGTAACGTCTGTCGAGACGCTTTGAGGACATGAATTCCATCCATCACTTTACTGAGCAAAACTCTTTATTGTCGGCCATAAAAACATCACCAAAACATTAGTAAAAAAAATGATATCTAGCAAAAGTGGTAATTTTCTGCAGTACAAACCAGACAAAAGCAACTTTGCTAGATCAACAGCAGCCGCTTGCTCTTTCTCACTTGCGCCAACACATGCACATATGGCACTTAGCCAGTGATGCGTTTACAGCCACACAAAAAGTCGGACAACTCCAACACCACACATAAAGTGTCATTCCAGGTCGTTACACTATGATTTACCAATCAAATGTGTGCTTATTCTAGTGTCATTTATTAGGAATCTTAATTTATAAATATTAATCATGAAATGCTGTTAGTATATTAAATAAATACTAATACAAATATATTTTTTACAAACAGGAAGTTGCAGGAATGTACACATGATCCCCTGCTTACATCTCATTGTGCAACATGTGAATGTTTTAATGGGAACTAAATGCAATGTCTGAAAGGGGTACAAACTATTTCCAAAGCAGGACCTCCACCCAGACAAACAATACAAGTACACAGTTCATGAAAAACAATATTTTTTGTTATTGTCATTGTAAGTGGGCCTAAACACTTATATTAGAAAAGGAAATGACTGCTGTCATTTGATTATAATAATGAGATAATGTTATATGTCTATCTGTGTTGGCCCTAGCTGCGATGAGTGGGGACTTGTCCAGGGTGTACCCCGCCTTCCGCCCAAATGCAGCTGAGATAGGCTCCAGCGACCCCGAAAGGGAAAAGCGGTATAAAATGGATGGATGGATGGAGATGTAACTTGTTATTTAGTCAGGTTTGGGACAGGTGTGCTGCTGGTGTAGCCACAGTGTGCACGTCTGATGTTGCTCACATGGGCTCCACTAAATGCTCAGGGAGTTTTTGCGTTTGCTCACACATGAACAATTAGAGGGAACATTGATTGATAGAGTGTGTACCTTCAGTGCTGAATGATGAGCAGAGGCAGAGTTAATCCTTAAGTGGTGGAGGGAAAGTGGCATCGGAGTCTCTGTCTCTCTTTACTAGCTACGTCGAAGCATGTTGCTTATGTAGCTTGTTTCAGCAGATTTGAATTGCTGTTTTGGGCAGTAGATGGGATCTTTGATCCAAAGCACAATTTACATTTAACTAAAATGTTATTTTCTTTGTGCTCGACAAAAGAAAAGTAGTAAAAATATCTCCATGTTAACAAACTCGACTTCTGGCTACACCATGATCAGACACGCCCCCCCCCCCCCCCCCCCCTTCTCCTCCTCCACCTCCCCACACTCACACTCACACACACACACAGAGCGCAGGTCTCTCTTCTCCGGTTTGTGACACAAGAAGAATCAGCGCTCCGATAAAACACACTTTATACTACATTAAAAGTAACGTAAAATAACGCAGTAACGCATCATGTAGTAACGGTAACTGAGTTACTGAATATAAAAAATAACGCGTTAGATTACTAGTTACCTCCGAAACTAACGGCGTTACAGTAATGCGTTACTTTGTAACGCGTTAGTCCCAACACTGGTCATCAGGTAACATTTTCAAACAATAGTATACATTTGACTAAGGGATTCTCTATTATTTACCAACGACTCTTTAAAAAAAGCAAAGAATCGGGAATTAACCAATGTACAGTATGTTTCATGTATGTTTCACACACTCAATGACATCCTTCAGTTTGACTGCTTTAAAGGGGACCTATTATGCAAAACCAATCTTTCTTACCTATTGGTACATGGTTTTATGTATTTGACATAAGTCCCAAAAAATTTAAATCCAACCATTGAGGCATCCATCCATCCATCGATTTTCTACCGCTTGTCCCTCTTGGGGTCGTGGGGGGGCCTATCCGAGCTGCAATTGGGCGGAAGGCGGGGTAAACGCTGGACAAGTCGCCGCCTCATCGCAGGGCCAACACAGATAGATAGACAACATTCACACTCACCTATCCCCAGGTGCATGTCTTTGGAGGTGGCAGGAAGGAGGGAGGGAACCCACGCAGTCACGGAGAGAACATGCAAACTCCACACAGAAAGACCCCGATTGAACGCAGGGCCTTCGTATTGCAAGGCACACGCACTAACCCCTGTGCCACCGTGCTGAATCATGGAGACAGATATTTATAAAGCAATCTTGCCTTTCTTCATACCTCCTCCAAACAAGTCGTTTAGAATTTGCCCAACTTGTGACGTTTTTTCCCAAGTGTGATGTCGGTGGATACAACCATATATGGTAGAAATTTACCAGAAGAGTTCTGCGCGAGTCTTCTATTGTAGTCCGACATTGTAGTCAATAAATTCCATCTTTTTCTCTATCCTCTTTTTGTGGGGTAGACTGGCTCGTACATGTGCATGGATGCACTGTTGCCATTTCTAATACAAAACAGAGTAAAGTTTGAACTAGTATCCGTCTGTAGACTTGATATGGAAGCGCTTAAAACCACAACATGGATGTTGGGGAAAAGACACAGTCGAAGTGGAGGGATGCACGGTCAGAAAGCGGCTGGAAGATGGTCTGTAAAGCATAATCTATGCAACATTTACTACTGTACATGTTATGTAGACCACAAGGAAGTGTTCAAAATGGAGTAAAAAAATCCTAATATAACCCCTTTAAATTTGTCAGATTCATGTGATGTTTTTCAACCCCACAACTGTTCACACCTGCGTTCACAAATTTCCTCTAAAATGCAAATGCAAATTAGGAACACCTGCCACCTTGTCCTAATAAGCCGAGGTTAATAACCCTGTGGCCTCATTAATGGTCTCAATAGATGAAGATCCAGCCTATGGTGAAGATACAAGAGAGTTAATGATGCCCAATAAGATGATCATTACTTTGGTCGCCTTCCTGCGCTCAGAAAATTGTGGATCAAGTCCTGTTGACCTTGTACTCGTCTGTGGAAGGTACCAAACTTTTGTTTTAAACAATATTGAGCGCCATCATTCATTCATTTTTTAGACTGCAGTTGTTGTGCAGGGTCATGGAAGGGCTGACTGGGTGGTCAATTAGTTTTTCTCAATGCAGTGAGAAAGAAGATCGTCTCTTTCTCTATTCTCTTGTTGTAAGACGTTCATCCTCCGCTGTTGCCTTTCCTAATATGCAGTGAAGTAGCAGTTCTTACTTATATCTGTCAGTAGACTCGCTATGGAAGCGCTAAAATTTAATGGTAAAACAAAGATGACGGGGAGAAGACGCCGTCGAAGTGGAGCCATGTAAATAAGTAATCTTGAAAAGACTGTCAGAAAGTGGCTTGAAGATGGTCTGTAAAACATAATTTATGCAACATCTTGACCAAAGAACCACCATTACATGTTATGTAGACCACAAGGAAGTGTTTTAAACTTACAATATTTTTTATCATAATATGACCCCTTTAATGCGCCTTATAATCCGGTGTGCCTTTAATATGAAAATAGACGTGAATAGACCCACTCATCGGCAGTGCGCCTTATAAATCAGATGCACTTTACCGATAATACAGAGAATACAACTATTGTCAAAAATGTTCTGCCATCGTCGAGCCCCTCTCCCGTTATCGTGGACAAAAGGGCACATAGAACAACACAGTAAAAATAAAAACATACCTGATAATACAGAGAATACAACTGTTGTCAATAATGTTCTGCCATCGTCGAGCCCCTACACAAATATAATAATACAGAACAAGAAAGTGAACTTAAGTTCAAAACGAGATAAATGCACTTTTTCTGTCATCGCGTGGACGTCTACCTCTCCCGTTGTCGTGGACGAAAGGGAAGTAAGAAGGCATGTCCAACGCACATATAGAGACAGGTGTCACAGCAATTATTGCAGTAGGAGGGACAACGAGACAATGGTTCAACATTGACAAAACATCGAACAACCTTCAGGTATATACATGTAACTTACACATTTTCTGTAATTATAACAATAATAAAACATTATAAAATACATTATTTACATGACATAATTGACCCTGTTACATAAAAACACTTTTTTTTCACATTTCAGAAGTCTCAGGTGAAAGGGTGACAAAATTAACTGAATCGCTGACAAAGGGCAGCCTTGACAGAGTTCAATGTGAACCATGAAAATATGATTTTATAAACATTTATGACACAGCGTGAAGGTAGTGTGGGCGCATTTCCTCCCCACAAGGGGCCTTGGCACTGAGGAGATTCTTGACTACTTCAAACTCTGCCACTCCACGGAAGGCGTGTCAGTGGGATTGAAGAGATCTGATTCCACTCAGTCGAGGTCAGCAGGCTTCAGTCTACTCTGAAAACAGTGCCAACAGGTCACTGGTTCCCCTGCCTGAGACGTCATATGGTTTGTCAGAACCTCGGATTAAAAACCGTGATCAATGAACTCTCAAACCTCAACCCCAGCTGATGGAGTACTCCGCTTGGCATGTCAGTACTTATCAACTGCTTCAGGAGTCCAAAAAGCCAGCCAAGCTCGTTATGACTCTTTCGTTTCTTAACAGCCCTATTTACCTGTGGTGTCCACCAATGAGGTTGCTGCTTACCTTTTGGCCACAGCGCCAATCAGCGGCGTCACCAATCGGAGCACAAAGTAAATTCCATTCAGACTCTGCCTCCTCCTCCGAGAATACAGGAAAATATTTGCTGGAGGTGAGAGTTGAAGATCTGACATAAGGGAGACTCTGCCAAATGGTCCCAGCACACCCTCACATGTGCTTGTGTAACCAGGCTCAGCTATACTTCGATGGTACGGCATACTTTTTTTTCTTGAATCAGCAATTACTCGCACCAGCGCTTCAGGGACTAAGTGTAATTCAAAGGACACAGTGGTGCTATGAGAATGGAGCAATAATTTACACATACATTACAGGTACATATAATGTGTTAAACAACTGCAAAAAAAACAACTGAAATAGGGAAAGGAAAAACATAAATTGTCTTTGCTTAGCAACATATGATTCGCAATATGTTTTTCAGTTTAATGCAATCCCCCCCAAAAAAACATTTCAAATACAGTGGTACCTCCATTTACGAGTACCTTAATTTACAATTGTTTTAAAACACGAGCGGTGCATTATCACAGAACGGTAACGAGCTTGTTGCTGCTATATTGATGTCATGAGCTGGTGAGCTGATTTCTTGCCTCAGAGCGCGTGGAAGTACATTCTAGATCATAAATAATGTCTCTTACCTTGATAGTAGAAAAATGAGGACATAAACTGACAATTTGGTTAACTTTGGCATCCAATTTAGACCAGAAAGACATGAAAAGACGCTTGGTTCCACACCTGTTTTTCTTGGCGAGGATTATGAGTCATCCGTCATCTAAACAGGAATATAACAACATCCCATCAGTCGGCAGTCCAGTGACAGCAGACATTGTATAGTAAGTGATGTTTAATTATGTTTGTTGGCTCTCATGAAGTGTGCAGGGAGTAATAATCAGTGATGTTGTCAAAAAAAAAAAAAATTTTGGCTTGGAGTGTGCGAGAACCTATCATTAGCGTTAGAGATTCCTATTCCCATCTCCCCCGCACTCTGCCTGTTGGGTGATCTCTCCGCAACTGACTTTGATATAAACAAAACATACCTCCTTATAAATGCAATAGGCATCGCCAAGAAAACTATTCTCATGAATTGGAAATCAAAAAATACTTTTTGTATAAACCTTTACAAAAACATTTTATTAGATTATGTAGTTATGGAAAGAATGTCTGCTGAATCAAAACAACAACTGACAGAATTCAGATCTCTTTGGGCTGATCTAATTGATTTCCTGACCTGATTCCCATGGGGGCCGGGGCTGGGGCTCTGTCCCGGGGGTCTTGCTCCGTGGGTGGGGGGGTCGTGGGTGCCGGGGGGGCCGTGTGCCGTGGGGTCGGGTGGGCCTGGGGTGTGTTCCCTGGTGCCGGCCTGGCGGGCCGATCCGTGAGTGGTCTGGGGGCTGGGGGTGGATGGGGGTGCCTGGGCGGGGATTGGGGTGCGGGTGGGGCTGTTGGGGGCGGCCGCCTTGGGTTGGGCGGGGGGCTGCCCCTCTCGTGGGTGGTTGGGCGGGGGGTTGCGCCCGTGGGGCCGGGGCCTTGCCGCTGTCGGGCGGGGGTCGGCTCGTGCCCCTCTGGCTTCGGGTGTCCGTGGGCTTCCTCCTTCCTCCGGGGCGCGGGGCGGGGTCTGCCCGGGGTCGCCCTACGCTGCGGCTGTGCGGGCCCGCCTGGTGCCGGGTTGGGGGGGCTGCTTGCCTCCCTTGTTGGGGCCCCGGCGGTGCTGCCCGACTGCCCTGCAGGCGTCTCCCTCCTGTGTTTTACTCCGCCCTTATTTATTTATTAATTTTATTTATATATATACTTATATATATTTTTTTAATGATCTATTTAATACATTTTATTTATTCTGTTAAATTATACATGTGTATATATGGGTGCGCGTGTGTGTGTGTGTGTGTGTGTGTGTGTGTGTGTGTGTGTGTGTGTGTGTGTGTGTGTGTGTGTGTGTGTGTGTGTGTGTGTGTGTGTGTACGTTTGTATGTATGTATGGTGGAATCTGTGTGTATGTATGTAGGTACATGTGTGTGTGTGTCGCTGCCCCGGTGTGCATTGCTGATCGCGGCCCCAGGCCCCAGGCCTGCAGAGATGCCATGGCATGCCGGCTGTGGGCGCGGGGCTGGGCCCTTATGGCTCTTTGCCGGATGGGGTGCCTGGTGGGTGGTGGGCGGAGGGGCCTGGACGTGCGGGAAGGGCTGCGGGGTTTGGTGTGTATATGTATATGCATGCATGTGTGAATGTGTATGTATGTGTATATACATATATGTATGTATTTGTGTATGTGTGTATGTATGTGTGTATGTATGTGTAGGTGTGTGTATGGGTGTGGATGTCCGGTGGATCGATTGGCCTGTATGTGGATGAGTTGGGGTAGGTGGGTTGGTGGCCTCTGTGGTAGCTGGGGGTGTGCGTTGTTGTGGTTTACGGGGTAGGTCGCTTTTTTTTGTTTCGGTTTCGGCGGCCGTGGGTGTTTGTGCTGCGGACGGGCGGTGGTGGTGATGGTTGCTGTGGTACTGCCGGCGGTTGGCGTCGCTGTGTTGGGTTGGAGTGGTTGGGGGACTGTGGCTGGTATCTGTGCGCTTGTGGGGTTGTGGGGGCTGGCTGGCGTTGACTTGCCGGCTGGTTTGGGGGCTGGCGTGCGGACGGGGTGCATTGACTTCTTCCCCCGTTGGGGGGCGCCATCCCCTGGCCGGAACTCGTATGGGTACGTTGCTGTGTGGATGGCCGGGATGCGGTGTTTGCATTGGGCATGGGGCTGTGCAGTTTTTCTGCGTATGGTTGATGGTATGGGCTCTGCGGGGTTGGGTTGGGGCGGGCGGGGGATGGCTTTGTTTGGCGGGGGGTGGGCTCACGTGGCGTCACGCTAAAATTGTCTGGGGGATGGTCCTGCGGGGAGGCATGGCGGGGGGTTGAGGATGCCTCCTATGGGGCTCCAGTCCTCCTGTCTTGTCCCCTGCTCGTCCATCCCTCAATCTTAGCTGCATATTAGACACTTAGGATTTGGAGGGCTCGGCTTGGTTGGGACCCACCAAGACCTTGATGTCCCCCAATTTTAATCGCATTATTAGTTCCCACAAGCATACATATCTCACTCACACTACAGTACACGCATCAATAGGGACTGGAGGTCGGCTGTAATGGCTGACCTCCTAAATTTAACTACACAGTAGACACTCTGGGGGCCTTGTACACATGCATGTGGGGGGGTTGGGGTTCGGCGCACCCCTCATTGCCTCATCGGCCGGCGCGGATTCCGGGGACTGCGTTCTGGTGGCCTGCCAGGCTTTTTTAAATTTATCATTATTATTATTTTTTTATTTTTTCATTTTATTTATTTTTTTATTTTTTTATCCTTTTTTTTTTATACATGTATATATATATATATATATATATATATATATATATATATATATATATATATATATATATATATATATATATATATACATATATATATATGTATGTGTGTATATATAT
The DNA here is from genome assembly GCF_033978785.1 of Entelurus aequoreus. Classification (NCBI taxonomy): domain Eukaryota; kingdom Metazoa; phylum Chordata; class Actinopteri; order Syngnathiformes; family Syngnathidae; genus Entelurus; species Entelurus aequoreus. Next base: position 47,899,498 of record NC_084735.1, on the reverse strand, counting down.
ATATATATATATATATATATATATATATATATATATATATATATATATATATATATATATACATATATATATATATATATATATATATATATATATATATATATATATATATATATATATATTTTTTTTTATTTTATTTTTTTTTTTTTTTTACAATAAATGATAAATGATAAATGGGTTATACTTGTATAGCGCTTTTCTACCTTCAAGGTACTCAAAGCGCTTTGACAGTATTTCCACATTTACCCATTCACACACACATTCACACACTGATGGCGGGAGCTGCCATGCAAGGCGCTAACCAGCAGCCATCAGAGGCAAAGGGTGAAGTGTAAATAATTTTTATTATTTACTTACTTAATTTTATTTTATTTATTTATTTGTTATTTTTAATTTAATTTAATTTGTATTTTATTTTATTATTATTATTATTTTTTAAAAATTATTATTATTATTTTTGTTTAATCTTATTATTTATTTGTGTGTGGCGTCGCGCGGGTCTCGCTTCCTGTTGGGTGGGGTCCGTGCCCGTGTGGCCCGACCTTGCGCTGTGGGGTCTCTGTTGGCGACTTGATGTGGTGTCTGGTCTGGATACTGTGTCTCGGTTGTTTGGGCGGTGGTGTGTTTGTGCGGGTTTGGGTTGGGGTGGTGGGGTCTTTTGGTGTGTGTGTGTGTGGGGGGGGGGGTGGGGGGTGGGGGGGGTGGGGGGGGGGTGTTGGTGTCTCTTGTTTGCGTGTTGGCGTTTGGGCTTGCTGGCGCTGGCTGGTCTCTGTGATCCTGTTGGCGTGTGGTTGCCGGTCGCGGTTTTTTTTTTATCGATTTGATTGGGTGGTGCTGGCTGTCTGGGGGTGTTGTGGCTGCTGTTTCTGCTGCCGTTTGTTTGTGGTGTGGGCGCCCGTGGCTTCTGGGTCTGGTGCAGGGGGGTGGCTAATGTGGCTGGTGGCAGCGTGCGCGCGTGGTGGTTGTCGGGGCTGACAAACTGTGTATATGTATGTGTATGTGTGTGTGTGTATGTATGTATGTATGTATGTATGTATGTATATATATGTGTATGTGTATGCATGTGTATGTGTGTGTATGTGTACATGTGTATGTGTGTGTATGTGTACATGTGTATGTTTATGTGTATGTATATATATATGCTTGTATATATCTGGGGGTGCGTTCTGGGCCTGCCTGTCGGGTGGGGGTCGGCGCCTCAGGCTACTGCATCCGGACCGCGTGTCTGGAGCTCCTGGGTCCCGCCGTCCATCCCTTCTGGGTGCCCGTCTTGGTTGGGGCCTGCTGGGTCTGGTCCCTGCGTCTACTGTGGTAGCTTGGTGCTGCAGGGTATTCCGAGGTGCTGCGAGTCGGCCAGTTGTTGGGCTAGCGACCTTGTGTGTCAGCATGTCTGTGATCTTCTTTTAATTCTTTTTTAATTTTTTTTAATTTTTATAAATAGATTTAATTATCTATTTATTCTTATTTTTTTATATATTTTATTAATATTATTATTATTATTATTATTATTATTATTATTATTATTATTATTATTATGTATTTATTTATTTATTCCCCTACCTCGGGGGGGGGGGGGGGGACTCGGCGGGGCGGTTGCTGGTTGTTCCATCTCCATCGTTTGGGTCCCTGCGGGTGGGGTGGGTGGTTCCCGTAGCCCCGTGCTGGGTGGTCCTGTGGCGGCCGGCTTGGGTGGGGTGGCCGTGGGCTGGCCGTGGGCTGGCCTCGCCGCGCTCTCCGGAGGGGGGCTCGTGGGGGCCCGGTTGACGCTGGGGCGGGGGCGGTCTTCCCGTCCGGTTGCGGGGGGTCTCCGGGCCCCTCGGGCGGGGCGTCCCGCCTTTCTGTCCGTGTGGGGTGTGGTCTCTCGCTGTCTTGGGGTCTAGCTGCCCCCTGCTTTTCTCGTGCCTTGTCCTCTGCCGGGTGCGCCTGTCTGCGGCCTGCTGCTGGCCCTTGTGGGCGGCGCGGTGGGCCAGGCTCTGGGGTTCCTGTCGCTGTCCGGCTTGGCTGCGTGGGGGAGGTGGTCCCTGGTTGCCTGGGCACCGCACCTACTGTTTGTGGGATGGGCTCTCTGGGAGGCTGGGGCCGTACTCTGGCTCCCGCACACACTGGGAGTCAAATGTATTGTACATGCAAATTCACATATACTCACACACATACATACACACATACATAGGTACCTACGCTCCCACATACATATACAAATAAATACAGTACATATTTACACACTCAAAGTTCGTACATCCACACGCACATTCATTATACAAACATACTGTATACACATACTGTACATATACATTCACTGTAAAAGCATACGTATACACATACTGTACATATACACTCACTGTACAAACACACACATACACATACTACACATATACATTCACTGTACAAACACACACATACATATACTGTACATATACATTCACTGTACAAACACACATATACACATACTGTACATATACATTCACTGTACAAACACACATACTGTATACACTTACTGTACATATACATTCGCTGTACAAACACACACATACACATTCTATACATATACATTCACTGTACAAACACACATATACACTTACTGTACATATACATTCACTGTACAAGCACACATACACATACTGTACATATACAAGTACATATTCACACATACACTCATGCACATAATTACGTTTCATCAAACATATATTAACGTCGTTGCCCTAGGGTAAACTGGGTATAACACATGGCACACTGACAAAGCTTAACCTATTGTTACTATAACAATCTACAAGGTTAATGTAGGTTGCTTCTCTTTCTTCCCCTCCATTTTTCTGCATTCTTTCGTATCTCAAGTTATCATTACGTATATGTATTGTTGCATTTGAACAATTGTATTGTAGATAATAAAGGTAAAGTATTGGTATTGTTTATTATCAATAGCACTATTTCTATTGGTATTCATATTGCTCCATTTTTAGTGTAATAATGCTCATTGTCATTTCTGTATTATTTTTATTTTCGCTAACTACTTATTTGCTATTACTTTTACCATCATATTTGTACATGTCGTATTTGCTGATGTTGCTCTGTTGTTGTTGTTGTTGTGTTTGCTGTTGTTGTTTTTGTCTCTCTGTCTAATCCCCCTCTTGTCCCCACAATTCCCCCCTCTGTCTTCCTTTTTCTCTCTTTCTATCCCCTCCTGCTCCAGCCCGGCTGCACCAAATGATAATATAAATACATTTAATAAAGTCAAAATACAAATAAGGCAACAGGAGAAGTATCCTACACTTCTCTTTTGTAAAGTAAATCTGAACAGCCGATATGGGCATCTACATCTGCTATATGATTTGCCCGAGAAGCTGGGCAGGACATTATTTTAAAAAAATAAAATAAATTTTAAAAAAAAGCGAACATAGTGATGCTCTGAAAATAAAACAAATGTGTGTAATAAATTAATGTGCCACCGCATGCTTAAAATGAGCAAAATACGTAATTATTAAATATTATGAATTGCACCTGTTACATTACATATATACTTACATCATGTATATAAAACCTTGAGAGATGTGTTTTACATGTTTTTTTAGAGCGCTTAATAGGCAAAATAGAGCGACTCCCATAGACTCTATCGTCAGCAGACTTTTGAACACATTTATTTACGAGTTAGAATGCATTTAAAAAAACAAAAACCAATCATAGGCACAATTCCCTTAAACAGTGACCTATTAAGCTGAATCAACCATTCTTACCTATTGGTACCTGTTTTTGTGTATTTGGGATCTGCATAAGTCTTGAAAAGTTAAAATCAAACCATGGAGGCATGGCAGAGATATTTATAAAAACAATCTTGCCTTATTTAATACTTCTTCCAAACGAGTCGTTTGGTATTTGGCCCATGTGTGTCGTTTTTCCCCATTGGTGACATCAGCAGATATCTCCATGTATGGTACATTTTTACCCGAAGAGCTTTGCGCGAGTCCGACATTGTAGTAATGTTGTAGTCAATAAGCTCCCTCTTTTTCTCTATCCTCTTGTTATGGGGCTGACTGGCTCGTACATGCACATGCATCCTCCGCTGTTGCCATTTCTAATACAAAGTAGTGTATAGTTCTAACTTATATCTGTCACTAAACTCCATATGGAAGCGCTTAAAACTACAACATGGCTGACGGGGAGCAGACAGTCAAAGTGAGGGCATGTAAATAAGTCAGTCGACAAATATCTACAAGTATCCCGAAGACAAATCATAATTTGATAAAAGTGGCAGCCTCACGGTAGTAGCTGGAATGATGGGTGCAGATCTGAATGGCTTTCCTGGTTACTTCCTGAGTTTAGAGATCTGAACGGGAGGTTTAGGGTCATTCAGTTACTTTACTGGCCCATTTTATTATGAGGGAAGGTTTTATTTTATGTTCGATGGAGAGTAGTACCGTGAAGTCAAGTTGAAAATATGTAAAGATTGTATTTATTATTTGTAGAACAGAACCAGAGTGTCCTAACTGATGTTGGAAGACCTGAAATTCCCCAGCAGGTGGAGGCGCTGCTGACCTTTCAGGTTGATGGCATCAGCGTGTGTTGTAAAGGACAAACCGTGTCAATGTCTGTCCCCAAATATTTTAACGACTGCACCTGCTCTCCCAGCCCACCCCTGATGTCAAGGGGCTGGAAAAGTGTTGACTGCTTTGAGAGCACCATTTATCTGGTACAACACAGCTCGTGGGTCTTAGTGGCATTGAGCACTAGGGAGCTTTTCTTAAACGTTATTGATTGACAGTGACTTACTGTCAGTCACATGTGCCACCAGAGACATATCATCTAAATATTTAAAAAGAGTAATTCCTTATCTGCTGTACCTGATGTTGTTGGTGTATGCGGAGGAGAGAACGGGGAATCAAACACACCCTCGGGGAAGTCAAGTCTTTAAAAACACTTTGCTGCATTTAAAACCATTTACAAAGCTCTTAATCCATCAAATCAGTGCTGGATACACACAGAGCCCCATTTGTTGGCTTAATGTGTTTGTGGAAGTTAGTCTTTCACTTACATACCGTAACTTAATTAAAGCTCATTCACATGAAGGCCCACAAAGAGTACGTTGTAAACAAGCAGTCAAGAACATGAAATACCAGAACCTTGTCCTGTGGTCTGAAGAGACTAAAACTGGGTACACACATTAAGACAATCAGGCTTTTTTTGTCTCGATTTTCTCCCTTCTGATAAAAGACACCAAACGCCCGATCGTCTTATGTTTTATATGGTTATCTTGAGGTTACAGGTGTGTTAAGAGTGACTTTGTCATGGTAACTGACACCAAAGCGAGTCTGGGACGACCATCAAAAACTCTTCGGTCCAGTTACCCATTTAGGGATTAAGCCCTAGTTCTAGACTAAATCACATTTTAAACCAGGATTTACTGAAATTGATTTCTCAGACGTAGATCAAAATAGTCTCAAATTTGTCCTAATCCTGAGTTAAACAATCTAATTTCTTGAATGGAGACGAGAGCAAATTCAGGTCTAAGTCAATACTTATATTAGTCGGCGTAGTTACTGTAGTTGCGAGACCTGTTGTGGCTTAATATTGGTCCATATATAAGGCGCACCGGATTATAAGGCGCACTGTCAGCTTTTGAGGAAATTGTAGGTTTTTAGGTGTGCCTTATAGTGCGGAAAATACGGTAGTTCTTTTTGTGACAATGTCTCTGATTTATCTTGTATTTCAGTCTTTCTATTTGAGTCAAGTTTGACTTGCAACATGTGTACATGATGCTAACGTTAGCACACGTTTTCCATTATTTCCCTGCAGGTCCCGGTGCAATGCACGATGTCAACGGCGCAGCCGTTTTGCCTCAATTCTGCTTTTGCCCCCCGCTGATGGTGACCTTGCTCTACCTGCTCAAGTTCTGATATCGAAATGTGACGAACCTCCAAGCTTCTCTCCGCATCAAATAAGAACAGACTGTTTGCTCTGTAAAAAAAAAAAGTAAAAAAGATGAATGAAAACTAGGAGTGGTTCACCTTTTTGTTTTGAGGTCTTTTTTTCAATTTGTTCTTTTGTATTGGAGTCTGCTCTCTCACGAGTGTGAGGCATCAATCCAATAAAGGGAATCATGAACTAATTGTATTGCTGATAGAAGTACTGAGTATGTGTCTCTCCCAATTTTTTGTAAGTGAAAAGGAAAAAAAAAACTGTTAATAGTTGACTGTTTATTGCCCAATATTGGAGTGCACATTTTGATTATTATTGTGTAATGTCTATGTGTACAATGCAACTTAACTTTTTTTAAGTAAATGATAAAAGGGAAATGTGATTGTTGAATTTGACTGTATTTTTACAGTTGTATGCAAAACAGAGTAAGACATTCTTCATGATAAGCAGTTCTGAACAATTAATTCTCAGGCAAGTCCTACAACATAATGCATTGAAATTGTAGTTTACATAAGAGCTTAGGAAATGTACAAGTCCATACAGAAAAATAAACGTTTGAGTTAGATGTTTTGTTCATGATGTAATCATAAAGCGCCGTGATTGTTTTCTCTCTGCAGGCGTGTGAATTGAAGATGTGTGTGCATATACACCACGTTTATTTTTGGGGTTGTTGTTTAGCAACGTGTGTGATAAGTAACTTGCAGTATGCAAACCGAATGTGACAAATGCAGATTTTTTTTTTTTTTCATATGGAAAAGAAGGGTAATAAAAAGTATGGATTGTTGTGAATCATACACTTTAAATGTTACAGACATCAGATTTAGAACACATTGTGAGAACACAAATAATCAGACTAAAAAGTCCTCAATCTATAGTAGGGGAAAGAAATCTAAAAAATAAATAGTAGAGGTCGTAGTACATAAATATGAATGAGGGATGTAACGATATAAAGACTTTGTATCAGGGTTAAAAGAGATGTGAATCTTAAAACAACTCACGATTTGATTCCATTTCTTGGGTGAAAATACGATTCAGAATCAGAATTCTCGCAATATACATAATTTGGTATAAAAAAAAATAAAACCTTTTATGTTACAAGTTTTAAAAAAATTGATTTTTTAAAATTGTTTTTATTTATTATTTTTTTTCAAAATTATGAATAGATTTAGAATTGGGATTCGGATGGGAATAAAAATAATTCAGTACCCCAAATAGTTATTGTGACCAAAATTATTCACGTTACCATATTTATCTCAATATTTTTGAATGTGTTTAAAAAGTACTTAATTAGATTTTAAAAAATTAATTCAAATTAACAACAGACACACAATATACGTTCCATGACATATCTTAAGCGCCATATCAGTGCTTAAATATGTTTATCTTCCGTTTTATTTTTAAAGGTTTTAAAATGTGTTTCTTTGTAACAGGGAAATACACGTTAGCATTCAAGCTAGCTAGCATCTAGCGCACTAGTTGCTTCCGCAGGAAAAGCGCAGAAGTTTGTCAAAGTGCGGTAATCAATCATGGTTTTAAAATGATTAAAAATTGAATATTAATGCTAATTGTCCGGAATTTTACCGCAGTTTATCATTATTCTCTGCCCCAAAGTGCTGTACGAATTAAAAACAGAAAAGGTACAAAAAAAATAAGAAAAATCACATTAAGTACAGAACATGCTATTTATAAAAATACAGTTAAATGAACCAGACAATAAAATGGTAAAAACCAAATAAACAGTAGAAGAAACTATAAAAATAGTAAAAAGGGATGAATAAAAAGTGAAAAATGTCCAGCTAAGAGTGTTAAACGCCAGCACAAATAAGTGTGTTTATTACTGTTAATGGTTACGTCCCTAATGTAGGTTTATTAAACATAATTAACACAAATGAGGATTGAGTTATACACATATGCTCCTACGAATTCTAAACATAGTAATCCAATAATCGTGAATGAATGCAGCGTCTACTTAGTGCACAGGCTTTTCCGGTTTTATGAATGCACTTTATGTCCAAGATCAACCCAATCTGACCGTGATAAATGAACATTTTGTTTTGTTTGAACACATTTTAATGCTGCATTTTTATGCATCGAGACAAAAAAATGGTTTTGCTGCACAAGTGAGTCATAATGTAGGTGTTATGATATCGCCCCATCGGCCCATGTGCTTACCTTCAAGTTAGCGTGTTATGGTAAGAGTATTCTTGTCATTCTGTTTTATGCGCGTCGTGTTGGAGATGTCAGCTGTAGACAACAAGACATGGAGAACAGGAAAAGTAGAAAAATAACCGTGAGAAATGGATGTGGCCCTTTTATCGCAGATTATTTCATGAAATCATTTGTTTATTGTTCTTATCAAATGAGAACTGCTACTGGCATTAACTTAAAGTGTTTTTTATACTTAAGGTAACATTAAGAATGAGCTAATGTATTTTCATTTGTTTGCAGAATTTAAGTTTACGTACTCAAACTATACTGTATTGTCATTGTTAATGCATAACTGTTTTTAAAAATGTACATTATTTTCAAGGATGAGCACTTTTATGGCTTGGTTGATGAAAACCTGTATGTTTATTGACATTGCTGGAGATTACAATAATCACTATCGTGGTATATTGTCATTGTATTATTTTATTGAAAGTGGTCCATAAACGTGTTACATGTAAACTCAAGTTGCCTCCCATTTGTTTTAACAACTGGCTTTCTGTTCTTGACAGTATTGGTGTTTTCAAATTAAATCATTGGCTAACGTGAATACTGACGAAATGAAATTAAATAAGTGCAAATGTTGGGAACTTTGGAACTTATGTACACATGTACTCTGTTTTTTGGTCACAACAAGGAAAGTCATTAGACATTTTGAAGAAATGTATATTTTGACAGGCAACATTTCAAGTAAATAGCATTTAGACATTTCACCAGATGAACATGCAAAACTCAAAATTCCCACAGCTAATAGAACTGTGGTTCACAAACTTTTTCGCCAAGTACCACCTCAGAAAACCCTTGGCTCTCCAAGTACCACCATAATGACCAACATTATAATATAGTAGTGTAGCAGGCCTAAGTATTAATTAAAAACAAGGTAGAGGTTTTATTTAACAACAATGTTTAATACTACAGTAACGTTACACATAGTTTGAACTGTAAAACTATATTTGAATATTTAATTAAGTGATTATTTGGTGTACCACTAGATAGCGCCCATGTACCACAGTTTGAGAATCACTGTAATAGAATAACTGGGCAAGGTGCAGTGGAGACTAGTTTGTTTCTGAGAAATCCACATATCTTATTCCACTCATCCATGGTCACAAACTTGTTTTAGTGATTGAATAAATGAGATTATTATAAAGTGACTAACTTTGGGAGTGTGGTTGTTGGAATGGTATGAACGATTTGTAACCATTAGTAAGTCCTGCTTTGAATCGTATTTGTCGTCTCGCTTAGTTACGGCACAGATTGGAAACTTGCACTTGCATTTATTCAGATTCAGTTCAATAATTACAAAATATGAAAAAAAATTTCACTGGCAACATATCAAAACATTTGAACTTTGCTGGCGCTACAGTGGAAGCTTGATTTACAAACTGAATTGGTTCTTGAACAGGATTCCTTGGTAGAAGTTTGTACCAAATTTCTCCATTAGAATCAACGTAAACATGAATAATTGGTTCCAGCTTCTAAAAAATTCCCTACTTTACTAACGTTTTGTACACTTTTGAACACAATATAAAACACAGTAGATGATATACAGTGTTGTATATCAAACAAGGAGGTGGTTGATCAACTTTCTCTATTAACAAAGCCAAAACAACACCAACAACAAGGTGAACGGTCCTCCTTGTATGCAACCGTCTTGCCGACAAATACCCACAAAGTGTCTTAGTCTATGCACCATCAAATGGGACAACATTAAATAAACAAATATCTTAATAATGGAGTAGAATGCTTTATTTTTCTCAACCATTAGAGTGTGATGAAAAAACAGGTGGCTACCCTGTTAAGGTGCAGTTGAAATACAAGACAATATACAAAACATGTAAAAAAAAAAAAACACAAAAAAAACCCACCAGTGATACAGTGAAAAACAGTATTTGGTACAAGTTCAATTGCCTAATGACCCATGGGTAAAGTCTGTTTGAACTAGGTTAAAAACTTAGCACGCTAAGGTTAGCATAATAATATTATAATGTTACTCTGCTAATAAAAAAAGCATGATTTTTAGGTTTGAATATATAAATTGGCGAAAATACTAGCATAAATCATTGACATTCTAACATTTAAAAAAAAAAACATACTTGTTCGATGGTGCCAAATATTGAAATCCATGAATTTTAAAGGGTTGAAATTATTAAAATGAGCTAAATGCTATCACAAATCTTGGGATGATAATATTAGCTTGTTAACATAGGAAAACTTAACCTACTTGCAAGATAATGTCAAGTATCGAAATCCTTGATTTTTAGGTTTAAACATATATAATTAGCTAAATTGTTTGCATAAACATCAGCATGCTGATGTTAACATGTAAACATAAGAACAGTTATCATTTATGAAAATGTGCCATGTATCGAAATCTATGGTTTTTAGGTTTAAATGATTAAAATGAACAAAGTTGCTGCAATAAGAGGTCAGCATACTAACATGCCAACATAAGAAAAGTCAGCATACTTGCAAGATGGCGCCAAGTGCCGCAATCTGTGATTTTTAGGTTAAGTTATATATAATTAGCTAAATGCTATCTTTAATACGTAGACTTAGGAACAGTTAGCATACTTGCAAAATGGCGCCAAGTGTCAAAATCTAAGATTTTTAAGTTTAAACATACATTATAAAAAAATAGTTACTTAAATGTGTCATTAATTACAATTGGAATTAAATACATAAATGTGACATTAAGTATATCATCATTTAAAGGGGAATTGCACTTTTTTGGAATTTTGCCTATAGTTCACAATCCTAATGAGAGACAAAAAGACAACAGGGGATTGTATTTTTTGCATTCTAATTTGTAATAATCGGCTCGTTCTAGGTGGCTGGCAATAATGGGTTCAATCCGTTCTGCCTCTAAATCACTTTGAGAATTGCATTCGAAAACCGCCAACTATACTTCATTTACATTCCATAACCTGTATAAAAATCCTAATCAACTGGCGGCCTGCAGGCAACAAAGCTTTTCATTTGGACTTTCGCCCGGACAACAAAAGTATGAATGTTCTGCCAAGAGCCAGTGCTCCAGTCATTGTTTTCTGTCGGACCTTTTTAAGTGGCGGACACACTGTTGCTGACCAGCAACAATGGTAGAAATCCACACCTGTAAGCTTCATCACAAAACTTGGTCAGATATTTGTAAGTAGAGATTGTTCATGAAGATATTTAATTTGTTTTGTATTGAAAATGTTGACTCTCTGATGTCTTTTGTATTCATGGTCATGTTGTTATTTGTCTGAGTAACTCTATGGCGATCAAAGTTTGTTTACAACAAGTAGCGCTAAATTTGATCAGAAGAGGTCGACAACGCTACACCTTACATTTAATTGTCTTGAGCCACATTCATGTTTGCTGAGGATGTTGTTTTAATTTCGAAATGTGTAAACATCTGTAGTTTGCTGTGTGAATGTACTAACACTAAACCTATTTTATTTTTGTAAAATACACAATGAACAATATTTATGTAAAATATACAATAGATAATTGTAATGTTTATTTTATGTTTATATTTTCAGTTTTACAAACCTAAATGAGGAGAGAAGTGTAAAGGAATAAAATTGAGGAAGTAAAATAATTCAAAAGGAATATCAATCCTCAACAAAATATTTGGAGCTTCTGTTCCTTCATACTGTTAACTATCTGTCTAGCTGCACGCGCTGGAAGCGAGTATCGAGGCCAGAATAATGAATTTATTGACAGTGCAGATGTGTTTTTTTCCAGTTGATTTTGGGTAAGCACGCCATTTATGTCAGCATAGTTTGCCTCAACTTCCATATTTGCAGCATCAAGTCAGTCTCTTGGCTTCCGTCTGCTCCAACTTTTCACCCTTTTTTATTCAGGTTCAAAAAGATAAGGTAGTGAATCCTCATTTGTCCAAAAATAATCGTCTTCGTTGTCTGTCATGATTAGAACACACAAGTGTTTGTTTTCGGAAGTAAGAACACACGTTTGTTGTCGGAAGTTGGAAGTGCGTTGCTATGTGAACGGAAATAAATGGTTTAAAAAAAGAATTTTCTGTAATTCTTAAAATTACCAAAATATGAGTTTTAAAGTTATTTTAGAGGGCTTTGAAAGCTACAATGGAAACTCCCATTTGCTGCATCTTGAAAGCGTTTTTGATCATCTTTAGAATCCTCAGATTTAAAAAAAAAAAAAGTGTGTTCTTGTTTCTCATAATGATGGTGAACAGTGGGCAAAATGCCCCAAAAAGTGCAATTCTCCTTTAATAACACGTGTTACCGCATTAATCATGTATAACTGCAAATAAATCAGTTTTTTTTGGCTGCAGATGCCCCTTTACTTTAACTGTGAGTGGTTACCTGAAAAGCGACATACTGTAAGTTGTTACAAGGTCAGGGTTCAAGTTGTGCATACTTGCCAACCCTCCCGAATTTTCCGGGAGACTCCCGAATTTCAGTGCCTCTCCCGAAAAGCTCCCGATTTCCAGCCAGACAACTATATTGGGGGCGTGCCTTAAAGGCACTGCCTTTAGCGTCGTGTCTCACCTGAAAAGGAGACTATTATATATGTCTCCGTTATCCATAGGTTTATCTATAACCCATAAAGTAGGCAGGCACAGAGCTATTTCTCAGCATGTGTTTATTCCAGCCGGCACGTTAATACTGTAGCGGCTGGCTACGGGGTGTTAGCCAATGACTGTGACTGGGGGGCGGGACTTACGGGAGAGATAGGGAAGTGACGTTGTTAATAGGAAGTGGGTGTTCGAGTTTTGCCGGGAAAAGGGATATACACACATTGGAGCTGTTGTGTGGTTGAATTACATCTTGTGCAATAAAGACAAGACAAACAAAGAAGTCGTATGAGCCTACACTCCTGGGATTATTACAATACACTGACACACAACATCCGGATTCCCATCATGCATTGCTTCAAAACTATGGCACATTGTAATATCCAAAATTTCCAGCCGGACAAACAACATTGGGGGCGTGCCTTAAAGGCACTGTCTTTAGCGTCCTCTCACCTGAAAAGGAGACTATTATATACTGTATGTCTCCATTATCCATAAGTTTATTTATAACCCATAACACGGTGGCCGAATGGATATAGTCACTCATGAATGGTCAGAGAAATGTACAAGGCGGCGGCAACGCAGAATTATGGGCCACCTTGAAAGCAACATTCCGTTCTCATTTGCGGATGTTTTCAACAAATCCGTGAAGGATATTTTCCCGGATTCAGAGATCGCTCGCCAGTACCCAAATGGCAGAACAAAAGCTACTCAAATAGTGAAAGGTAAGTGTTTTTTGTTTTTTTAAAGTAAGCAGCAAGTACAGTACAGTTAGTAGAATAACTGTGTTTTCATTACTGTACTATATACAGTATATATATATATATATATATATATATATATATATATATATATATATATATATATATATATATATATATATATATATATACAAACCCCGTTTCCATATGAGTTGGGAAATTGTGTTAGATGTAAATATAAACGGAATACAATGATTTGCAAATCATCATGTGCGGGTACTAGACTGGCCTGCCTGTAGTCCAGACCTGTCTCCCATTGAAAATGTGTGGCGCATTATGAAGCCTAAAATACCACAACGGAAACCCCCGGACTGTTGAACAATTTAAGCTGTACATCAAGCAAGAATGAGAAATAATTCCACCTGAGAAGCTTAAAAAATGTGTCTCCTCAGTTCCCAAACGTTTACTGAGTGTTGTTAAAAGGAAAGGCCATGTAACACAGTGGTGAACATGCCCTTTCCCAACTACTTTGGCAGGTGTTGCAGCCATGAAGTTCTAAGTTAATTATTATTTGCCAAAAAAAAATAAAGTTTATGAGTTTGAACATCAAATATCTTGTCTTTGTAGTGCATTCAATTTAAAATGGGTTGAAAAGGATTTGCAAATCATTGTATTCCGTTTATATTTACATCTAACACAATTTCCCAACTCATAGGGAAACAGGGTTTGTATATATATATATATATATATATATATATATATATATATATATATATATATATATATATATATATATATATATATATATATATAAGAAATACTTTAATTTCACTGAATTCTAGCTATAAATATACTCCTTCCCCTTAAACAAGTCATTGTTTTTGTTTTTTGTCAAGGTAGAGATAAATGCTGTTTTTCTTACTGTAGGTAGACAAAATGAACAACATTATAGGGGTGGGCCAAGGAATAGGCAAACTAAAATAAATAAATACATACCCCTAGAGGTAGTTGTGGGGTGTACCAGCTAAATGACAGATATTTAATAGTAATGGACTCTTATTGGGTCCATTTGTTAAAGTTAAAGTACCAATGACAGTCACACCCACACTAGGTGTGGCGAAAATATTCTCTGCATTTGACCCATCACCCTCTTGGGATCAATACTAGGACCAAAATTATTCAATCTCTATATAAATGACATTTAAAGTTACAAAAGTTTTAAATTTAGTATTATTTGCGGACGATACAACTGTGTTTTGTTCAGGAGAGAACACACAGAAGATAATACAAATAATAACAGAAGAAATGAACAAATTAAAAAGATTGTCTGACAAAAACAGACTATCTTTGAAACTCAGTTAAACTAAAATAATGCTATTTGGTAACAGTAGAAGAGAAAGTCAAACACAAATACAAATAAATGGAATAGAAATTGAAAGAGTAAATGAAACCCAATTTCTAGGTATAATGATTGATGATAAATTGAACTGGAAATCTCATGTAAAAAATATACAACATAAAGTAGCAAGAAACACGTCAATAATGAATAAAGCAAAACATGTTCTAGACCAAAAAATCACTTCATATTCTCTTCTGCTCACTAGTGTTACCATATCTGAGCTACTGTGTAGAAATATGGGGAAATAACTACAAAAGTACACTTCATTCATTAACTGTGTTACAAAAAAGATCAGTTAGAATAATACATAATGTTGGATATAGAGAACATACAAACCCTTTATTTATTGAATCAAAAATACTGAAATTCCACGACATAGTTAATTTGCAAACAGCTAAAATCATACATAAAGCAAACTATAATCTGCTACCCAAGAATATACAACAATTCTTCTAAAAAAAAAGAAGACAAATATATTCTTAGAGAAAAATCTAATTTAAAACATCTGTATGCTCGTACGACACTAAAAACCTCCAGTATATCTGTGTGGAATTAAATAATGGAATGGATTAAGCAAAGCAATCAAACAATGTACTAATATGATTCACTTCAAGAAACACTTCAAACTAAAAGTGTTTACAAAGTACAAAGAAGAAGAACCATGATAAACATTCTGAATTTATTTCATCCATCCATCCGTTCATTTTCAAAATAATCTTACTAATCTTATCATATGAAATGTAAATTACTTCACCGAGAATTATTTATATATTTATTTATTTTTATTGTGATTACTTATGGAGTATATTGTGAATAAATTGAGAACAGGAAGTGAGCAAATTTTTTAGCAACTGTTATGTAAAATAAAAGGTTAGGATTAAATAAGCTCTGCTTCTTCTTACTCCTTTTTGAACATGTTGAAAAGAGAAACTGGAAATTGTGATGTATCATGTTGTATGCTTGCATGTTCGAAATAAACTCAAACTCAACTCAACTCAACCCTTGATCACCCCCTGGGAGGTGAGGGGAGCAGTGGGCAGCAGCAGTGGCCGCGCCCGGGAATCATTTTTGGTAATTTAACCCCCCAATTCCAACCTTTGATGGGTCCCATTTTTATAGTCTTTGGTGTGACTCGGCCGTGGTTTGAACTCACAACCTACCGATCTCAGGGTGGACATACACTCTCAGTTACATTAACATTGATATTATACATGTGGGCCCATAATATATAAATGCCGTTAAATGGGGGTCTGTAGCTTAATGCACGTCATACTTGGGCTCACATATATATATATATATATATATATATATATATATATATATATATATATATATATATATATATATATATATATATATATATATATATATATATATATATATATATATATATATATATATATACACATATATGACCCCCAGTATGACATGCATTAATATATATATATATATATATATATATACATATATATATATATATATATATATATATATATATATATATATATATATATATATATATATATATATATATATATATATATGTATATATATATATATATATATATATATATATATATATATATATATATATATATATATATATATATATATATATATATATATTTATATATATGTTATAATATATATAATATATGTTATAATGTAGCTTTGATGTAGCAAGCTGCTTTTGCCGTGCAGCTTGTAGTGTAGCTTGCTACAATTCTCCGGGGATAGCTTCCACCCTAGTTTAGCTACATTTAATCGAGAGTAACTTGTAGATTAGCCAACTCCATTTTCAAAGTAGCTTTAAAACCACACAAGAAATAAATGTTTAGTAACGTTTACCAAGTGGGGATGAAACCACTTTACAGCAGAAAGTAAACCGATAATAACAGGAAAATAACAAATAGATTAATAAGCGTTGACAGCAAGGGTGTCAAACATTTCATTGAGGGCCATCTCACAGTTTAGGTTGCTACCAGACAGCCACTTGTAACAGTGAATAAATGTCAAATCAAATCAAAGCAAACTTCATTTATATAACAATTTTCATACACAGGCAAGTGGCAAACACAAAGTGCTGTTCAAAAAAAAGAAGAGAAGAAAACACACACACACACACACACACACACACACACACACACACACACACACACACACACACACACACACACACACACACACACACACACACACACACACACACACACACACACACACACACACACACACACACACACACCATCACACAGCTCTATTGACAATAACAAAGCAAAAAAAAAATCATGGCATGGCACTGAGGATTTGAGGAACAATGCCACCTTAATTTGAGGCGTCCACACTAGAGAAAAACTAAAATAAAACCATCTAAAAAATAATATGAAACAAATGATAAAGTACTGTATATATGCACAAATAAAATGTGAATATAACATGAATAAGTAAATGTTTTTAACCTTTATGATAAAATCCCATTGAGATTAAAAACCTATTTTTCAAGGGAGTCCATACATTCACATTACACATTAAAATGACAGGATGGACATCAAGTAAAGCAGAAAACTAAGGCTCCTTCAAATGCTCTCAGTTTAGATTTAAAAGCATTTAAGGATAAAAATTCAGTCAGCTTCCAGTCTCTTTGTAACATGTTCCAAGCCAGTGGTTCTTAACCTGGGTTCAATCAAACCCTAGGGGTTCGGTGAGTCGGTTCGGCGGAGGTCAAAACACACCCGACTCATCATGTAAATAAAAACTTCTCCCTATCGGCGTGTTACGGATACGGCAACAGCAGAAGTCAGACTGATTTGCAGGTGTGTAATTTGTTGTGAGTTTATGCACTGTGTTGGTTTTGTTGTTTGAACAAGGTGATGTTCATGCACGGTTCATTTTGTGCACCAGTAAAAAAAACATGGTAACACTTTAGTATGGGGAACATATTCACCATTAATTAGTTGCTTATTAACTTGCAAATTAGTAACATATTGGCTCTTAACTAGTCATTATTAAGTACTTATTAATTACTTCTTCGGCATGGCCTTATTATAACCCTAACCCTCTAACCGTGGCCCTAACAGTCTAACCCTAACCCGAACCCTAACCCTAACCAAATAACTCTAAATTAAGTTTTTGTTACTTAGAATATGTTCCCCTAGTGTCCAAAACCTCTAAATTAAGTCTTTGTTACTTAGAATATGTTCCCCATACTAAAGTGCTACCAAAAACATATAATAACTTTGTCTTGAATTTGAAAAAAAAGGAGGGTTCGGTGAATGCGCATATGAAACTGGTGGGGTTCGGTACCTCCAACAAGGTTAAGAACCACTGTTCCAAGCACAAGGAGCTGCATAGACAAAAGCTTTTTTCCCCAGCTAAGTGCGAGCAAAAGGGACAGAGAGCAACAGCTGATCGTTGGATCTCAGAGCATAAGAGTCCGTACTTCTTTGTGAAATTAATGTACAAATGTAATCAAGCAATAGTCCCAGAAGAGCCTTGTGAATAAAAGTGTACCAATAGCACTGTCTCCTAGTGGACAGAGAAGGCCATCCCACCCGAGAGTACAAGTCACAGTCATGGCTCTACAGTTTGTGATGAACCTCTAATAAACTTGGTAAACAGAGTCGACCATCTGAAGACAGGAATGAGTAGCATTCGTATAAAAAAGATCACCAAAATTTAGCGCAGATAAAAATGTGGCAGAGACAAGGGCCTTTCTTACACCAAAATAAAAAAAAAACATCTCTTATTACGGAAGAAAAACCCCAATTTAAGTTGTTCTTTCTTTACCAGTTGATCAATAAAAGGTTTAAAAGGAAGACAGCCATCAATTAAAACATTGAGGCACAGTACTGTTTTTTATCAAGAGCTACGATGATGTCATTTACCACCTTGCTGTTTCCTGCAGCCTAATTGATATTTAGAAATCATTTTATTTGAATAGAGGAACTCTTTCAACTGATCACAAACAGAGATACCAGAATTTTTGATAAGACACAACATAACTTTGAGAGAATACGAGTAGTAATAATAATAATTAAGATAGAAATCAACACAATCAAAAATGTAAAAAAAAAAAACTAAGATGATGAGTAAAAAGTCTAATTAAAAAAGTTGTATCTTTAGCTTTTTTTTGAAAATTCCAACTGCAGTCCTGATGCTTGCTGGCAGGCTGTTCCACAGGTGAAGCCTCACCTTGGGTCTTTGTTCTGGTATTTGGTAAAGATAAAAGGCCAGTGCCAGAGGATTTCAGGATCCGCGAGGGTTGTTCCGGTAAAAGCAGGTCAGATAGATATGAAGGCGCAAGGCCATTCAGACATTCAAAAACTAATAATAGAACTTTAAAATCGACCCTGAAGCCCAATGCAGCGACTTTAAAACTGGTGTAATGTGCTCCCGCCCTCTAGTCCTCGTCAGCACACGTGCAGCTGAGTTTTGTAATAAGAATTCATATAAATGTGTATATATATAAATACATGTACAGTATATAATTGCCTCTGCATTTGATTATTACATATTTTTTTACGTATGATGTACATTTTACTGTAAAAAAACTTGAATTTTATTGTAAAATTTGCCGTGTTTTTTTTCAGAATATTGCTGTATATGGATAAACAGTATCACTGTTTTTGTATTTTAATTTCATGCAGCTGAGCTGCCAGGTTTTTTTTTACAGTGAAATCTATAATTGCTGTTTTTTATTGTGTATTACTGTAAACGGAAAAACGATAACAAAACATTTTTATACAGTAAAAAAAAAAAACCTGACAGCTCAGTTGCCAGAATTTCACCATAAAGTCTAATTGTCATTTTTACAGTGTACAATTTGATGGGTCACATGCCTTGAAATCATAGGTCAAGCAGATATTTAGGTATTTGTTTTTACTTGAACAAAAACATGCTTTGGAATGTGTGATTTGTTGCATTATTAGAAAACATTAACGTGTAAAAGATATGTAACTCTGTGTAACTGCATGCATTTTTGTGTGTCAAATTGAAAGAACATATACATTTAGTAATCAAAGATAACTGATGCTCACTGCTCCCCTCACCTCCTAGGGGGTGGAACAAGGGGATGGGTCAAATGCAGAGATTAATTTCACCACACCTAGTGTGTGTGTGACCATCAGTGGTACTTTAACTTTAAAGTGCTATATAGACACATTATTTCCAGGCTTTCGTGGGCCACATAAAATGACATGACGGCCAGATCTGGCCCCAGGCCTTCAGTTTGACCTCTGTGGTCTAGCGAGAGGATAATATAACATGTCAGCATTGTCACAGCCAGAACACGACACGTAGGGGGAGGGCTGATTGATCGATTGAAATGAATGAAAGACAAAAGTGAGATAAATATTGTAATTATATCCACTAAAAATGTGTGATTGAATTTTTAGTATATGTTGTACAAGAGCGGACTGAGGACGCAGCCTTGGGGGGTACCGGTGTTAACTGTGATGATGGATGAGGTGTGTGGGCCCATGTTCACCTGCTGGGACCGGTTTGTCAGGAAGTCTTTAATCCAGGAGCAGATGGTGTGTGCGAGGCCCAGCTGCATCATTTTGCCAATGAGGATGTCAGAGATTACGGTAGTGAAAGCAGGGCTAAAGTCAGTGAACAGCATCCTCAGGTGTTGTTCCAGGTGGCTTCGGGCCGCCTGAACGGCTGTAAAGATTGCATCTTAGGTTGATTGTGTAGCTGTGTCAGCAAACTGATGAGACTCAAGGAATGGAGGGAGACATGTTTTCAAAAGGTCAAGGTTTATTTATTTATATTGGACAATTTTAAAACAGCCACTATTGCCCCACAGATTAAAAACAGAAAGGCAAAACACAATTATATAATATAGCAATACATAAAATCAAAATAAGTACAGAACATTTTATATGTGAAACACAGCTAAACAAACTGATCAATAAAAGGTAAAAAACAAAATAAGTACACCTACACAACACAATTGTTACGTACGGCGGGGGAAGGAGACGACACAACGGAAGGGATCACTTCAATAGGTTTATTGAAACTGATGATGATGATGAGTTGGATTGTGTATGCTACTAAACGTGAATGGTGCAAGACAATGTGTAGAATTAACAATGTAAATGTAACCAAAGTTTGTTGTATGTGCGCGTTGGATGAATCCATCGTCAGACCAGAGGGGCGAGGCGAGAGGACAGTCCGAGGGCAAGCGTGAGGTCGGGGGCTGGAGAGAGGCGACGAGGTCCGTGTCCAAGGGGGGTTGAGGATCGAGGGAGGCAGTCCAGAATCTGGTGGGATGTCGAGGCACACAGCTCGATCACGGGAAACAGAGGGAACACTGCGGGGAAAGCAGAGGACATAAGACACGGGCACAGTGAAAGCGCAGCGAGAGTAAGTACGCGGAGGGAAGCCAGAGACAGGATGCCTACTACGAAGAGTGAACTACGTTCCAGCACTGGATCTTCGGGTTCGCTGGTCTTTAATCCTTCTGCCCTCATCAGACCCAGGTGCGTTGATTGCTGACTGCCTGCAGCCGTGCAGGCGTGTGGCCGCGATGTGGGAAGAGCGAGCAGGGGCGTGTCCCGGTGCGCTTGTAGCGAAGGTGCCGGCTGCGCTTGCAGCAGATGACATGAGCTCTAGTGCAAATTGCAAATAAAAAAATAAAACTGTACTTGATATGTTCAGCTCAAAAAAGATTTCTTGAGAGAGGTAGAACGTTCCAGAGTTTAGTACCAGCTACCGCAGAATTTCTGTCTTCTGTGGTCTTTAGTCTCGATTTTAGGCACTCTAAAAAACACTGGTCAGATGACCTTAGAGTTCTGACCAGGGTGTGCAGTATTAATAAGTCAGATACATTTGGTGGAGCCAGTCTATGAAGAGATTTAAAAAAAAACAATACAAGTTCAATCTAAATTCTAAAAACAACAGGCAACAAGTGTAGAGAAACCAGTCACATGCTCTTGTTTCTGCTTTCCGATGAGCAGGCCTGAAGCTGCGTTTTGGACCAATTGTAAACGGCGAATGGAGGACTAATTAATGCCAAAATAGAGAGAATTACAGTAGTCAAAGCGGGATAATTCTGGTTGTGCTTACCAACCACAAAGCTATTTTATTTGGTACATGGTGTAATGATAAGTTTGATCAGTAGATGGCAGTCACACATAAGAGATACGTGTAGACTGCAATATGACGCCAGTAAACAACACCAACACTTTAAGCGTTTATTGAGAATATAGAACATTACACACTGCACTCAAAAATCTGTCAAAATGTTTTAGTACGACTTTGATAAGCTATGAAGCCGCACCGCTTGATGCATTGTCGGCGCATTACGGCTACCATAGTCAGACGTACTGTGCTTCAATATACAGGTATTATTATGGTGCGTATAAAGACTGCAAAATGGCACCTGTTAGCAGACATATTATTTGGCTTTTTGCTTAGCAATATTATGCAAAATCCACTTTTCTTTCCTTCTGGTACCTGCTGATGTGTATTTGGGATCTGCATGAATCCTGAAAATTTGCTCACGTCATTTCATTGCGTTACGTTGTTGGAATTGTAGCTGTGCATGACCAAAGATTGTATATTGAGAGAGGATGATCTACTACATTATGTTGTGCAGCACACACAACATAAAGTATATTTAGAGTCCGTCATATGATCTTCTTTTTGTCACTTAAAAAACATACTGAGGACATGACCTCGGTGTCTTCATTGGTAGTTACGGCCATGGTCCCTTGCGCTTCCCTGCAGCACAATTCCTCTGTGTTTTGCCTTATTTAAGGATTAAAGACACATCATACCTGCACGCCGTCTCCAGTCTCTGCATCCTGAGGTCACAAACACCACTTCAATGCCAAGACATGACAATAACGCTAGCCAAGGGCTTCAAAATAATGAAAGGTATTAAAATGTATTCATGGAAATATGGAGAAGCTGCTTATGTTGTGTTTGATGGAGCAGTAGCTCTCCTATGTACATTATTGTTACATTACTTGATGAAACTACTGTAAATGTTTGTAGTACATTCTGGTGTATATTCTAAAACACAGTAATTATCAAAAAGCATGTTACATGTTAAAATTATGTCGTTGTTTTAAAAAGGGAACTGCACTTTTTTGGATTGTTGCCTATCGTTCACAATTATTATCAAAAACAAGAAGACAAAAGTTGTTGTTTTTTGCATTCTTAAATGTAAAAATCAGCTTGTTCTAGGTGGCGAGCAATGCAGTTAATAGGAGCAATCAATTCCACCTCTAAATCACTTTAGAAATGCATTCAAAAACCGTCAACAATACTTCATTTACGTTACGTAACCTGTATAATAACCAAGCTGTGGTATTGTAAGAGCGAACACTGAGGAATTATTTTTCTATCGTAGTAACACATCGGCATGCTTTGGTGTTAGCAGTAAAAGGTAACTACGGCAAGAGATAAGCTAGCTTCTATGTCAGCACAAAACACATTTAAGGTTGTAATGCACAACACTGCGATAGAACAACAATCTATACTGACTGAAAACCATAAACAATCACATTACAGTATTTGTAAAGTATTAGCCCACATTTCATGTTACATATTTCCAGTTGAAGCAGGAAGAAGCAGAACTTATCCTACCCCTTTTCATACCATAGCAATTGTATCCCATTTCCTTGTTCTCTGTTTGTAACAGAACAATTAATAAATAAATAATATATCATAGTAAGTAAACAAATAGTAAATACATTAATAATTCATTCAAAGTTACTGTGGTTTATTCATTAGAAAGTGCTCAATACCGGGGTAGAGCAGAATATTCGTTAGGTCAGGAAACAACACGAAAGCTATTTTGTCCCTACAAGTCTATTCCGCAGGTTTCCCTGCTCTAAATAATCATTATCTCAAAAAAAAAAGTGTTGTTTTGTAAAAACACACATGACGTTCTGCATGTATCATGATCATATTAAAGTGTGACTCACTTGATGGACAGTCGTCTCTTTGGTCCAGCTGGCCGGGGATGTTTTTTGCGGTTTATTTGGGGTAAGCACACCATTTATGTTGAAATAACTTGTCTCCAAATTCCACATTTGCAGCTCACTCTATCGGCTTCTGTCTGCTCCAACGTTTCACCCTCTTCTTCGTGCTCGCTTCTAGAAGCAGCAGTTTATCCTCCGTTCATTTAGATTAAAAAAAGATAAGGTTGTGAATCCTTATTTGTCTAAAAATAGTCGTCTTCGTTGTCTGTTACCAAGTCTGCCATGATTAGAAGACACACACACCTTAGTATCCGGAAGAATGAACACACATTTGTTGCCAGAAGTCGTACACTGCAAAAAGTCAGTATTCAAAAACAATTTAAAAAATATACAAAAATGAGGGGTATTTTACTTGAATTAAGCAACATTATGTGCCTATAGAACAAGAAAATTGGACTTGTCAAGATGTTCCAAAACAAGTAAAATTATCTAACCTCAATGAACCCAGAAATATCTTAAAATAAGTATATTCTCACTAATAACAAGTGCACTTTTCTTGATGGAAAAAAAATGAGACCTTTTTTCTTAATATGTTGAAAAATATTCTTAAATTAAACAAATGCTAGTGTCATTATCTTGACATAATGATATGCGCTAGGCAATACATTTCTTGAAACCAGCAAATGTATACTAAAAACTAGTTTATTATTTCTCGACATATTGAGAATATTTCTCAAAATGTTGAACAATATTCTTAAATTAAGTAAATGCAAGTGCCATTATCTTGACATAATGACATGCAGTAGGCATTCCATTTCTTGAAACCAACAAATGTATACTAAAAACTAGTTTATTCTTCTTAATGGAAAGGAAACAGTTAAGAATATATATCCCATTATGTAGGATCATTTTCTCAAAATTCTTAAAATACCACATGCTGTGGAATTCATAAATCATATTAATGGTTACAATCAGTAATCCTGACTAACAGAACAGTAAATGTCACTTGCTTAAATGAAGATATGAATCCAATTTCTTTTCACCTCTTTATCATATTCAAAGTGCACAGTAACATAAAAAAATACAATTGCTGGTCATCATCGAAAGGCTGAAAGACTGTGCAAACAGTTATGGAAACTGCATAACAATAAACATTGTAATAGTGTGTCGAGACCTGAACAAAGTGGATCTTCCATTATTGAGAGGCTGAATGGACAAATGACAGTACAAACAGTTATGTTCACTGCATAACAATAAACATTATATACAAGAAAGTGCTGTAACATAGTATTAGTATGCCAAGACCTCAACAAACGAGCTAATCCAACAATTACTGGAACTGGAGATCAATGTACAAGGTAGTAAGGCTGCAGCTAACGATTATTTTTCTATCGATTAATCTATAGATTATTTTTTCGATTAATCGGTTAATCTATAGATAATTTTTTCGATTCATCTATAGATTATTTTTCCTTTTACCGATTATTTTTTATTTTATTTTATTTAAAATGAAGATGAAAAAATAAAAGTAGGCCAGTTTTTTCAAAAGGCATGGCTTTTATTTACAAAAAAAAAAAGTATGGCCACTCAGTCAACATTGACAACAACATGGCAAAATATTCTGTAACAATGTAAACATTTAAAACTTTTAACATTTAACAAAATTAAAAGTAGCTTATTTGCTTTTTAATGTGCAAATATAAAAGTAAACATCCAGTGCAAATCTTAATATTCTGCAATAGTATAAGCATTTCAAAAGTAAAAGTATTGCTTATTTTGCTTTAAAATGTGCAAAAATAAAGATAAACATCCAATACAAAAAAGTGCAAAACGAAATATTCTGTAACAAAAGTGTAAACATTTCAACAAAAGTGAAAGTATTGCTTATTTGCTAAAATGTGCAAAAATAAAGATAAACATCAATACAAAAAAGTGCCAATCTAAATATTCTGGAGCACTGTAAACATTAAGTATTGCTTTTAAAATGTGCAAAATAAACATCCAGTCCAACACAGTACACAATAACCAATTCTACTCATTCCAGTGAGTGACTAACAGTTGTAATGAAGAAAGGTTAGCATGTCTACTTGCTTTGCTTCTTTTGTTGTTTACAATATTCCCAGCAGCTGAAAATAGGCGCTCAGAAGGGGTCGATGTGGCTGGAACTGAGAGCTAATTAGCCTTCACCTCAAGCCAGGACTGCGAGTGAGCTGAGCTGCAGTTTATATTTCTAGAAGGTCAACGGGCTCATAGTGATGTTACTAGTAGTTGACTGGGAGGTGTTTATTATCATTTGGGGAGAGTCCGCTGCCTGATGCTCACCTGCTAAACACCTATCTGCTCCACGCTGAAGCGCTGACTACATGCGCTCTGAATACGCACTGCTGATTGGCTGATAATGCTTCGTGTGTACCAATCAGATGGTTGTGTGGGTGGGACAATGCTGCGTGTGTACCAATCAGATGGTTGTATGGGTGGGACAATGCTGCGTGTGTACCAATCAGATGGTTGTATGGGTGGGACAATGCTGCGTGTGTACCAATCAGATGGTTGTGTGGGTGGGACAATGCTGCGTGCTGAGACAGAGGCAGCCGCAGAAGGAGCAAAGCAACTTGTTAAGACTTTAGCAGCTAAAGTTAGCTTTAGCTTAGAAACTCGTTCGGTACACCCCCGTACCGAACCGAAAGCCCCGTACCGAAACGGTTCAATACAAAACACATAACGTTACACCCCTAGCAGATACAAATGACACATTCATGTTTTTGTGTAATGATGACAACGTATGCTAACGCGGACGATTGACTAGTTGATGGTTTTCTTTTCAAATGTTCGTTCATAGCCGTTGTGCTGCTATGATAGGCCATTTACGCTCGACACTGTGCATACAACAACATTATTAGGCTGTGTATTGAAATACTCCCACACTTTTGACGACTTTTGGCGTGCGTTTTTCCCCTCGCTCGCACAGTCTGCTTTGCGCTCCGCCATGACGGTAGTGTGACGTAATTATGCGACGCGTCGACGCACAAAAACGGCGTCGACGTATTTACATAACCGATGACGTCGACTACGTCGACGCGTCGTTTCAGCCTTACAAGGTAGGTGCCTGCGTGAAGCTGGTCCAAATCTTCACACTGAAAAACACAAGCATTTAGCTCAAATTAAGTGTAAGCTAATTGTAAGTAGTGAACTAGAAGCAACAACACCGAAAAATATATGTTTCCGTCAGGTTTTGTAGGATTGGACCAAAATGAAGATACAACCAAACAGGTAGCAAGGAACAAATAAGACTACAGGAAGTAGGAAAGACTAGACACTGAACTACAAAATAAAACAGGAAAAACAACAGGGAACAAAAGACAGACCATGACAGATTCACTGAAATTGTAAATAATGGCTTAATATTCACAAAATGTTAAAATCTGACATCACCTCATTTTCACCATGTGTAGTCCTCCTTCAGAAAAAGTGCTCAGGCCCCGGAAAGAGGTCACCCAAGTCCTCCATAGAGAGACTATGTAGCATTTACATGCTAATATTAGCAGCTGAAAAACACATCCATTCACACTGTAAATACACAGTCTAAGGCAGGGGTCCCCAAACTTTTTGACTCGGGGCCCGCATTGGGTTAAAAAAATTTGGCCGGGGGCCAGGCTGTATATATATATATATATAGGGGTGGGGGAAAAATCGATTCAAATTCGAATCGCGATTCTGACGTTGTGCGATTCAGAATCGATTCTCATTTTTAAAAAATCGATTTTTTTTTTTTAAATTAATTTTTTATTTTATTTATTTTTTATTTGTATTTATTTTTTTATTAATCAATCCAACAAAACAATACACAGCAATACCATAACAATGCAATCCCTCATTGACATTATCATTAGACATTAAAATAAAAAAGAACAATAGTGTCAGAGTGGCTTACACTTGCATCGCATCTCATAAACTTGACAACACAATGTGTCCAATATTTTCACAAAGATAAAATAAGTCATATTTTTGGTTCATTTAATAGTTAAAACACATTTACATCATTGCAATCAGTTGATAAAACATTGTCCTTTACAATTATAAAAGCTTTTTACAAAAATCTACTACTCTGCTTGCATGTCAGTAGACTGGGGTAGATCCAGCTGAAATCTATGTATTGAATGAATAGAGAATCCTTTTGAATCTTGGCAAAAATCTTACCCACACGATTATCAAATGTAATAGGAAAATGAATTCATACTGACCAAACTGGCTTCATGGAAGGTTGACAATCTTCAGACAATACAAGGAAATTGTTTAACCCTTGTGTGGTGTTCATATTGTTGTTACTCAGCCAGTGTTCGTGGGTCTGATGGACCCGTTGCATTTTGTGCCTTTTAATGCCTCACAATCAAACACTTTTATGTTAAAATACTGACTTATCCCAAAAAACATCTGTAATGAAGTGCTTCGAGAGGCTGGTAAAGGAATACATTGTCTCCAGACACCCCCCCACATTCGACCCATACCAGTTTGGTTATCGCCCTAACCGCTCCACAGAGGACGCCATCTCCTCTGCACTCCACCTGAGCTTAGCACATCTGGAAGGAAAGGACACACATGTGCGGATGTTTTTTCTGGACTTCAACTCGGCATTCAACACCATCATCCTGCAGCACTTGGTGAGCAAACTGGCCCCCATTGGATTCAGTATCCCCCTATGCAACTGGCTGCTTGACTTCCGGTATAGCTCGGTTGGTAGAGCGGCCGTGCCAGCAACTTGAGGGTTGCAGGTTCGATCCCCGCTTCCGCCATCCTAGTCACTGCCGTTGTGTCCTTGGGCAAGACACTTTACCCACCTGCTCCCAGTGCCACCCACACTGGTTTGAATGTAACTTAGATATTGGGTTTCACTATGTAAAGCGCTTTGAGTCACTTGAGAAAAAGCGCTATATAAATGTAATCCACTTCACTTCACTTCACTTCCTTACAGAGAGACCCCAATCTGTGAGAGTGGGCAACAACACCTCCACTGCCATCTCCCTGAGCACCGGCTCCCCCCAGGGCTGTGTCCTGAGTCCGCTGCTGTTCACGTTGATGACCCATGACTGCTGCGCCAGGTCCACTACTAACCACATTGTGAAGTATGCGGACGACACGACAGTAGTGGGCCTCATCCGTGACAACAATGACATGGACTACAGGGAGGAGGTGAAACATCTGGTTGACTGGTGCAGAACCAACAACCTGGTCCTAAACGTCGACAAGACCAAGGAGATCATCGTTGACTTCAGGAATCACCAGTCCAGCCACGCTCCACTCTTCATCAACGGCACAGCGGTGGAGATGGTAAGCAGCACCAAGTTCCTGGGGGTGCAGATAACTGACAATATAACCTGGTCCCTACACACCTGAGCTCAGCGGCGCATTCACTTTTCACGTTGGATGAAAAGAGCACAGCTCCCTCCCCCCATTCTCAGCACATTCTACAGAGGCACTATAGAGAGCCTACTGACCAATTGCATCTCTGTCTGGACTGGAGCCTGCAGTGCCTCAGACTGGAAGTCTCTCCAGAGAGTGGTGAGGACGGCGGAAAAGATCATCAGGACTCCTCTTCCTCCTATTCAGGAGATCGCAAAAAGCCGCTGCCTGACCAGGGCTCAGAAAATCTGCAGAGACTCCTCCCACCCCCACCAAGGACTGTTTTCACTGCTGGACTCTAGAAAGAGGTCTGCAGCCTCCGAAGCAGAACCTCCAGGTTCTGTAACAGCTTCTTCCCTCAGGCCGTAAGACTCTTGAACGCATCATAATAATCCCCTCAACTCCCCCCAAAAATGGATGAACTCACTGGAATATAAAGACAATATAACATACATCCATAAACGTAGATGCATATGCAAAAGTGCAATATATTTATCTTTACAGTAATCTATTTATTTATATCTGCACCTTATTGCTTTTTTATCCTGCACTGCCAACCAGCTAATGCAACGAAATGTCGTTCTTATCTGTACTGTAAAGTTCAAATTTGAACGACAATAAAAAGTAAGTCTAAGTCTAAGTCTAAGACCCACAAACACTGGGTGAGTAACAACAACACGAACATTGCATGGGAATTTATCTGCCAGTTTCTGCATCCCACAGGGATTCTTCTTTTGTGTTTCTGCGCCTGCGGTTCCCACACAAGGTTGCAACATTGTTTGTCAACACTGTCTGCGCTCATTTTGTCGGACATTTGACCCTCTAATGGTCTGTGTACCTACACTCTGTCCTCCTCCTGTCTAGGCCTGCTGTGTGCGTGTGTGTGTGTGTGTGTGTGTGTGTGTGTGTGTGTGTGTGTGTGTGTGTGTGTGTGTGTGTGTGTGTGTGTGTGTGTGTGTGTGTGTGTGTGTGTGTGTGTGTGTGTGTGTGTGTGTGTGTGGTACACAGAACATAAATGTCCACACTTTTATTAGCCCCGAGTCCAGTGGACCCCGGACATCTTATATGTAATAGAAATGTGTAAGGGGGGTGTATGGTGTGTGTTCATTAAATATGTATTCTGATATATGTTCTTAACAGAAAATGAGCCAAAGCCAGTGAGTCTCAGTTTGAAAAATTAATTAATTGTATCATTTTTCTTTTAATAAAAATCAAAAACGGGTCCCACAGACCCGAACACCACACAAGGGTTAATGTTATTTACTATGCTAGAAGTCTCCCTTATCCCACAGCAGTATGTACTGTTGATGCGGTGAAGGCATTCCACCGCATAAACTGCTCATTTATGTTTTGCACATTACGTAAATTTGGATTTGGAGATAATTTTATACAATGGATTAAGATGCTTTATACAAGGCCCATGGCATCAGTCAAAACCAATAATCATATTTCAGAACCTTTTTTGTTAAAAAGAGGAGTAAAACAAGTATGTCCTGCATCTGGATTATTATTTAATTTGGTTATTGAACCCTTAGCTGCAAAAATAAGAAGTGAAAATAATATTCATGTTATAAAAATTGGCTCTCAGTATAATAAGCTATCGATGTATTGTGACGACATAATTTTTTTACCTGTCACATGTTAACTCCTGTCTTCTTTATATCGATAATGTCATCACTGAATATGGCTGTTTATCAGGGTATAAAGTTAATTGGGACAAATGTGACATATTACCACTTCATGAACACTGCAAGAAATTACAAGTTCAGAACTCCAAAATTAAGTTGTATTGCATTATTATGGTATTGTTGTGTATTGTTTTCAACAAAAAAACCCAAAACAAAACAAAACAAAAAATCGTTTTTGAATCGAGAATCGTTTTGAATTGAAAAAAAAATCGATTTTGAATCGAATTGTGACCCCTAGAATCGATTTTGAATCGAATCGTGGGACACCCAAAGATTCCCAGCCCTAACATATATATATATATACACACTACCGTTCAAAAGTTTGGGGTCACCCAAACAATTTTGTGGAATAGCCTTCATTTCTAAGAACAAGAATAGACTGTCGAGTTTCAGATGAAAGTTCTCTTTTTCTGGCCATTTTGAGAGTTTAATTGACCCCACAAATGTGATGCTCCAGAAACTCAATCTGCTCAAAGGAAGGTCAGTTTTGTAGCTTCTGCAACGAGCTAAAGTGTTTTCAGATGTGTGAACATGATTGCACAAGGGTTTTCTAATCATCAATTAGCCTTCTGAGCCAATGAGCAAACACATTGTACCATTAGAACACTGGAGTGATAGTTGCTGGAAATGGGCCTCTATACACGTATGTAGATATTGCACCAAAAACCAGACATTTGCAGCTAGAATAGTCATTTACCACATTAGCAATGTATAGAGTGTATTTCTTTAAAGTTAAGACTAGTTTAAAGTTATCTTCATTGAAAAGTACAGTGCTTTTCCTTTAAAAATAAGGACATTTCAATGTGACCCCAAACTTTTGAACGGTATTGTATATGAACGGTATTGTGTATATATATATATATATATATATATATATATATATATATATATATATATATATATATATATATATATATATATATATATATATACATATATACATCGTCTTTACAATCCGTTTTGTCCTTTAACATCAATTAACATTGATGTTTATCAACATTTAACATTGTCACGTTATCGATGGGAAAATTATTTTTTAGACAATATGATTTGCCTGAGCGGCTAGGAGACACCAAGAATAACAAGCCGTAAAAAATGGATTAGAAAGGAACGATTTAAAAA
This sequence comes from Entelurus aequoreus, assembly GCF_033978785.1. Classification (NCBI taxonomy): domain Eukaryota; kingdom Metazoa; phylum Chordata; class Actinopteri; order Syngnathiformes; family Syngnathidae; genus Entelurus; species Entelurus aequoreus. Next base: position 47,867,606 of record NC_084735.1, on the reverse strand, counting down.
AAAAAAATTTTTTTAAACTTGGGACTTCCTGTGGGCCGCATTTTGGAGGCTGGGGGCCGGATCCGGCCCGCGGGCCGTAGTTTTGGGGACCCCTGGTCTAAGGTCATAACTTGGCTGTTAAGTCAGTGATGGAAGCATACAACCCACCCCACCCCCCATTTACCGCATGCTAACATTAGCAAAATATACTAAAGCTAAAGTAAGCTAACAGCCTACAAGTTGTTCCTTCAAACAGTTTATGCCAATAAAAAAGTATCATTCATCGTCATATAATTTTAAAGGCAAACTTTTCCTGTAGCTGCTACCTGTTTTTAGCCAACATTTGGCTAGAAGTGAGAACTTTACAGTTAGCTTAACGTGCAAAGACATATAAAAGCAAATTAGCGTTACCTTTAAACACGGCAACTGTTGTAGTATCCATGCTCGAAAAAGTACTTCTATCTTCATCCATGGCGGAGTCAGTTTAGAAGATTTCCAACGACTTAAATGTCAAACAGGTAGACAGGTAGTCCGCTGAAACTGACCCTTTCCGGCGCGTTCCCACTTGGAATGTCACACCGCTACAACAAAGATGACAGGGAGAAGACGTTGTCGAAGGTGCGCCACGTAAATAAGACCGCCCACAAAACGGCGCATCCTGAAGCGACGGTCAGGAAGCGACTTGAAGATGATCTGTAAAACATATTTTATGCAACATTTTGACCAAATAACCACCATTACATGTTATGTAGACCACAAGATAAAGTTTTAAATGTAGAAAAAAGAAAAATAATATTACCCCTTTAATGCGCCTTATAATATGGTGCACCTTTTGTATGAAAATAAACCTGAATAGACCCGCTCCTCGGCAGTGCGCCTTATAATCCGGTACGCTCTATAATCTGAAAAATACTTTATTTACACTGGACATTCTATTTCAAAGGAAGCCAATTGGAAAGTTCTCAACGTTGTTTTAATGTTTTGTGCCTGCTGAGATTGTACTACGTTCCAGACTAACGAAACGTGTTAGTAAAGTAAGACAGAAAAAAGTAAAGACAAACTACAGAAGGCTATTTTGCCTAAATAAGTTCACATTTCCCTTTGTTTTAAACAAACAGTGACATAATTAAAAAATATGTATATATATATACACACACATAGTTAAACATTAGTATAGTACAACAAGTAAACATCACTAGAATGCTAAGTCTAAAATGATTTTAGATGCAAAAAATAACTGGGCTCTTCAACCAAATATTTTTTTATATTAAAAGTGGTAGAAAATGGATGGCTGGATTGATAACATATGATAATATTACAGCTGTAGGAGTAATCTAAATATTTTCACATCAATGTCTAGAGTTGACTTTAAGGTGTTTAACACTGACTTGCTTCAGGCTATATTCACACTGCAGAGTATGACGCCCAATTCGGATTATTTTGTTAAATCCGATTTATTTTTATATAAAATCTGATCTTTCTGTATTTAAAATATAAAAGTGTGACTAATCTCATTTACAAAATTTAGCATTTAACAGCACAAATTCAAACACATACACTTTGAGGAAATTGATGAGGAAATGGTGGAGTAAGGCCAGAAAATGTGTGTTTTAGATTATTAAACATACAGTGTGTTTAAAAAGGCAAGTAGACCTCAAAATTCTTCAAATAAATTGTATTTTAATGAACACAAATGCATTGAGGACACTGCACATTGTATTTCAAAGGAAGACAATTGAAAAGTTCTCAACGTTGTTTTAAAGGCCTACTGAAATGAATTTTTTTTATTTAAACGGGGATAGCAGATCCATTCTATGTGTCATACTTGATCATTTCACGATATTGCCATATTTTTGATGAAAGGATTTAGTAGAGAACAACAACGATAAAGGTCGCAACTTTTGGTCGCTGATAAAAACAAACCTTGTCTATACCGGAAGTAGCTTGACGTCACCCGAGGAAGGACTCCTCACATTTTACCATTGTTTACAATGCAGCGAGAGAGATTCGGACCGAGAAAGTGACGATTACCCCATTAATTTGAGCGAGGATGAAAGATTTGTGGATGAGGAAAGTGAGAGTGAAGGACTAGAGAGGCAGTGCAGGACGTATCTGTTTTCGCTCTGACCGTAACTTAGGTACAAGGGTTCATTGGATTCCACACTTTCTCCTTTTTCTATTGTGGATCACGGATTTGTATTTCAAACCACCTCGGATACTATATCCTCTTGAAAATGAGAGTCGAGAACGCGAAATGGACATTCACAGTGACTTTTATCTCCACGACAATACATCGGCGAAGCTCTTTAGCTACTGAGCTAACGTGATAGCTAAATAAATAAATCCCTGACTGGAAGGATAAACAGAAGATCAACAATACTATTAAACCATGGACATGTAACTACACGGTTAATAATTCCCAGCTTGGCAAAGCTTAACCATGCTGTTGCTACGGAAGGACGAAGGACTTCACCCGATCATCCGTGTGGTTGGCGGCTAGCGTCGGCTAGCGCGTCTGCTATCCAAGTAAGTCTTCCTGGTTGTATTGCTACAGCCAGCCGCTAATACACTGATCCCACCTACAACTTTCTTCTTTGCTGTCTTCATTGTTCATTAAACAAATTGCAAAAGATTCACCAACACAGGTGTCCAGAATACTGTGGAATTTTGAGATGAAAACAGAACTTTTTTGTTTTGGGTTCAATGGGGTACCAATACTTCCGGTTCAAAGATTGACGTCACGTGCATACGTCATCATATATAGACGTTTTTAACCGGAAGTTTAGCGGGACATTTAAAATGGCACTTCATAAGTTGACCTGGCCGTATTGGCATGTGTTGCAATGTTAAGATTTCATCATTGATATATAAACTATCAGACTGCGTGGTCGGTAGTAGTGGGTTTCAGTAGGCCTTTAATGTCTTGTGCCTGCTGGGATTGTACTAGGTTCAAGAATTCCTCATCATTTCTTGGTTTTGCCTCATACACAGTGATTTTTGTGTCAGCCCCCAACATTAAAGGCCTACTGAAACCCACTACTACCGACCACGCAGTCTGATAGTTTATATATCAATGATGAAATATTAACATTGCAACACATGCCAATACGGCCGGGTTAACTTATAAAGTGCAATTTTAAATTTCCTGCCACACTTCCGGTTGAAAACGTTTTTTTATGCTGACATATGCGTGTGACGTCAAGGGTTGGTACGGAAGTATACGGACACATTGAATCCTATACAAAAAACTCTGTTTTCATCTCAAAATTCCACAGTATTCTGGACATCTGTGTTGGTGAATCTTTTGCAATTTGTTTAATGAACAATGGAGACTGCAAATAAGAAAGTTGTAGGTGGGATCGGTGTATTAGCGGCGGACTACAGCAACACAGCCAGGAGGACTGAGAGATGGATAGCAGACACGCTAGCCGCCAAACTCACCTTAACTTCCTCCGTCTCCGGGGCGCCAACCGCATCTGTGATCGGGTGAAGTCCTTCGTCGCACCGTCGATCGCTGGAACGCAGGGGAGCACGGGTGTTGATGAGCAGATGAGGGCTGGCTGGCGTAGGTGGAGAGCTAATGTTTTTAGCATAGCTCTGTGAGGTCCGGTTGCTAAGTTATCTTCAATGGCGTCGTTAGCAACAGCATTGTTAACCTTCGCCAGCCTGGAAAGCATTAACCGTGTAGTTACCTGTCCATGGTTTAATAGTATTGTTGATTTTCTATCTATCCTTCCAGTCAGGGATTTATTTATTTTGTTTCTATATGCAGTTAAGCACGATGCTATCACGTTAGCTCGTAGCTAAAGTGTTTCGCCGATGTATTGTCGTGGAGATAAAAGTCACTGTGAATGTCCATTTCGCGTTCTCGACTCTCATTTTCAAGAGGATATAGTATCCGAGGTGGTTTAAAATACAAATCCGTGATCCACAATAGAAAAAGGAGAAAGTGTGGAATCCAATGAGCCCTTGTACCTAAGTTACGGTCAGAGCGAAAAAAGATATGTCTTGCACTGCATTCTATTCCTTCACTCTAACATGCCTCATCCACGAATCTTTCATCCTCGCTCAAATTAATGGGGTAATCGTCGCTTTCTCGGTCCGAATCTCTCTCGCTCTATTGTAAACAATGGGGAATTGTGAGAAGTCCTTCCTTCGGTGATGTCACGCTACTTCCGGTACAGGCAAGGCTTTTTTTTTTATCAGCGAGCAAAAGTTGCAACTTTATCGTCGATGTTCTCTACTAAATACTTTCAGCAAAAATATGGCAATATTGCGAAATGATCGAATATGACACATAGAATTGATCTACTATCCCCGTTTAAATTAAAAAAAATCATTTCAGTAGGCCTTTAAGGTCGGGGGATTGTGCTGGCCACTCCATTACTTGAATTCTGTTTGTCTGGAACCATGATTTTGCTCGCTTGCTGGTGTGTTTGGGGTCATTGTCTTGTTGAAACACCCATTTCAAGGGCATTTCCTCTTCAGTATACAGCAACATGAGTTCTTCCAGTACTCTGATGTATGCAAACAGATCCATGATCCCTGGTATGCGATAAACAGGACCAACACCATAAAACGAGAAACATCCCCATATCATGATGCTTGCACCACCATGCTTCAGCCTCTTCACTGTGTACTGGGGCTTGAATTCAGTGGTTGCAGGACGTCTGACAAACTGTCTGTGGCCCTTAGACCCAAAAAGAACAATCTCACCCTCATCAGTCCACAAAATATTACACCATTTCATTCAATCCATTTCCAGTCAATGTGTTCTTTGGCAAATTGTAAACGCTTCATCTTGTGTATTTTATTTTTTTAACAATGGTTTAAACAACCCATTTTACTGTTTTTCAAGGACAGATGTGCAGCCAGCATGTGCAACTTCAGTTGCCATGATTCTTAAACAAGGGCCACCTGTTAAACACCGATTTTTTTCCACATAATCAATGACCTCAATAATTTTACTCAGAGCCGCTATTTTTTTAAATCATTTTGTTTCACAGAATCAGCAGGATGCAAGTCAAGCAAACTTACTTGCCGTGTAGAAGTGGAAATTCTACCAAAAACAGTGATTTATCTTGCTAGTGATGTGGGACTGCTATCATTTTTAACACAACTGTAAATGTAACATACAGTGATAGTGTCACACCGCGATCACGGGCCCTTCCTCTTGTGTCACCAGTTTGACGTCATCCCTGACCCATTACCCTCATCTTCCATATAAGCCCATCCCTCCCCTTGTTCTGTGCCAGATTGTCTCGATCCTTCGTGCCTGTCTTGCATCCTAGTTCATGTTCTTGTCTTGCCTCGTCCCACGACCACGTCTGTTGCTCCAGCATTTTTCAAGCTGTCATTTTGAGTTAACCTTTTCCTCCTTCAGAGCGACCTTTGTTATTTAACCTTTTTCAACCGCAGTGGTGAGTTATGATTTTTCCTTAAATATTTCCTTCCTCAAAGTTTGAGTGATTTTTGTTTATATAAATGTTAGAATAATTGTGAGAGTAGTAAGTTTTGATAGTCCTTTATTTCTTCCTCCGTTTGGAGCGCTTTTTGTTAAAGTTTTTTATAGCAGATTCGTTGCTAGTTATATTTGTCTTATTTTTGTCTATTCCTCCGTTGGAGTGATTTTTGGTTCTTTCCCTTTTTGGAAACGTTTTTTGATATAGTAGTACCTCATAGTGATTGTACATTTTCTGCTCTGGAGGTTAAGAGTTATTTTCAAAATAAAAGCCTTATTTAGAACCTCCCCTCTCTGCATCTGAGTCCCTTCATTCGCCCAAGCCTGACATTTAGGATATACTTTATTTATCCCACAATGGGGAAATGCTGTATTTGTGGTGCAGATTTTACATACAATAACACAAGTAAAACTTAATAGAACACAATGAAAAACTAAACATGAGTAATACATTATAACACCACTAAGCACATATGCACTATAAAACATTGTATCATTTCTCAAGAAGAAATAAGTCTTGAAACAGTCAACAAATCTAAAGATATGTGCTAACAAACAAGTGCAAGTAATATAACAATAAAAGCCGTAACCTCCAATAACTTTCTCCACGTGTTGACTGCAATATTGTTGCTCTGCAGAGCTTGCCAAAGACAAAAAGACACAAAAGCTGCACTATTTGGGGCGGCATTGGCTCAGAAAGGTAAAGCAAGTCGTGCGGAAACCGGAGTATTGGCACTGGGTTGTCGTTTCCTTGGGCAAGACACTTCACCTGCCTTGCCCCCAGTGCCGCCCACACTGGTGTACGGTGCTGGTCAGAGAGGATGCTGGTGCAATTTGGCAGCCATATTTCTAGTCTATCCCAGGGCAGCTGTGGCTACAGATGGAGCTTTCCACAACCAGTGTGTGACTGCGGAGTGAGTGAATAATTGTTTTCATTGTAAAGAGCTTTGGGTATCTTGAAAGGCGCAATACAAATCCAATTAATTAATTTTATCATCATTATCATTTGTTGCTGGCTCTTAAAGTATTATCAAAACTATATTTTTAATCCAAATATGTTCATAACAAAGAACATGACGGGAGTCATTTCATTAATGGAAATCATGTACACACAGTACTGTGCAATAAAATATCTCATTTATTTCCAGTAATAGATACAGTATGAATCATAATCATAAACCATGTCTTGTACATTTCAATGTGAAGGTTGAATTACTTTCCTTTGAATACAGTCCTGGATATTGTCAATGTGTGTACTAATTGCATGTTTACAATCAAAAGATTTGTTCATTACAGTATCAACTTAAAAAGTCTTTGGGTTATTGGGTTTAAATATATGAAAAACATATTTAGTCTATATCCCTATCCTTTTGCAGTGTAAGGTTTTGGAATATGAACATAATAGTTAAAAAATAACTATGTACAAATGTGATTTAACAAACGACAGTTTTTAACTGATTTGCATTTCTAAAGTAAGGATTGTTGTTTTTTTTAAACTGCAAACTTGTTAAAGTAAGACAGAAAAAAGTTAAAGACAAACTACAGAAGGCTATTTTCCCTAAATAACTTCACATTTCCCTTTGTTTGCAACAAACAGTAACATAATTAATATATATATATATATATATATATATATATATATATATATATATATATATATATATATATATATATATATATATATATATATATATATATATATACAGTTAAACATTAGTATAATACAACAAGTAAGCATCACTAGAATTGTAATTCTAAAATTATTTTAGATGCAAAAAATAACTGGGCTCTTCAACCAAATTTTTTTTTTACATGAAAAGGGGTAGAAAATGGATGGCTGGATTGATAACATATGATAATATTACAGCTGTAGGAGTAATCTATATCTTCTCACATCAATGTATAGAGTTGACTTTAAGGTGTTTAACACTGACTTGCTTTAGGCTACATTCACACTGCAGAGTATGACGCCCAATTCGGATTATTTTGTTAAATCCGATTTTTTTTTGTATGTAGTCATTCACATTACAAAAAAAACAAATAGTCGCACTGTCCACATTAACATGAAAAAACAAATAGTGGTCATATGTGGGTAAGAAAATCGTATCTAACCTGCAGTGCAGTGTCAACATACTGTAGTCATGTGTATATGACCATTGTTGGATTTAGGCTATTTTTACACTGTAGGGTAAGATGTCTTATTCAGATTTGTTCTTAGACTTTTTCTTCTAAGACATCTTTTTGACCTTTTTACAGCTCTATTGTCCACTATTTATTTTCACAACCTTCTATTTTGGCAAATAATCATGATGTCTGTCCCTTTTTGATGACATATGGGGGTTTAAACCCACATACCAAAGCGGCCTGGTCGGATTTGAAAAAAAAATCAGAATTGCACTTTTCACATTGACATGAAAATATCAGATGCATGTCACATAGGGGGCAAACAAAATTGCATTGATCTGCAATGTGAACATAGCCTAGGTATGAACGTTCCTGGATTTAGGCTACGTTCCCACTGCAGGGTATGATGCCTAATTCGGGTTATTTGTTGAGTCAGATCTTTTTATGCAGTCATTCACATTCCTCCCAAAAATGTATGTATAATGTAAACGGAATGATCGGAATGGGACTGCAGCGTGTATGCGCACGTAAACATGGCTCCAATTCTAGTATTCAATACCAATCCTCACTCCTTGCGCATTTGTGGCAATTTCAAGGATTTTGTACAACCGGAGTCAACATTTTCTTCACCAAATTATTTCACGTAGGAGGTTAACAAGGAAGAGGGTTTTGGCTCTTTGGGTTTATGGGACATTTGCTTCGACGTGTGTTCCGAAGAGCTTGTGTGCGAGCAGTCGGAACCAGGAGTGGTGGGATATTAACTCGAGTAATAGTATTTCTGCCTGTTTTCTTCTCATTTGTCCACTATTTCTTTCCGCGACCATCTATTTTTGCGAAGAATGATGACGTTTGTTGCTTTTTGATGGCGTATGAACGATTGTTCAGACTGCAGTTATTGAATTTCCTGTATATTCACATACGAAAGAGGCTTGTGTCGGATTTGAGAAAAAAAAATCGGACTGTACTCAAACATTACACAAAAAAATCAGATACATGTTACTTGTGTGCAAATAATCGGAATTGATCTGCAGTGTGAACATAACCTTATGTATGACCATTCCTGCATTTAGGCTATGTTCACACTGCAGAAATGATGCTTTAATGAGATTTTTTGTTGAATCCGATCTTGTTACGTAGTCATTCGCATTCCAAAAACAATGTGTTTGATGACGAATGGAAGGCATCCCTGAACTGACCCGCATGCACAAATGACATTATTACGTTGTTATTGTGTAATACACTGACATGAAAAAAATCAGATACCGTATTTTTCGGACTATAAGTCGCAGTTTTTTTCATAGTTTGGCCAGGGGTGAGACTTATAGTCAGGAGCGACTTATGTGTGAAATTATTAACACATTACCGTAAGATATCAAATATTATTATTTAGCTCATTCACGTAAGAGACTAGACGTATAAGATTTCATGGGATTTAGCGATTAGGAGTGACAGATTGTTTGGTAAACGTATAGCATGTTATATTTGTTATAGTTATTTCAATGACTCTTACCATAATATGTTACGTTAACATACCAGGCACGTTCTCAGTTGGTTATTTATGCCTCATATAACGTACACTTATTCAACCTGTTGTTCACTATTCTTTATTTATTTTAAATTGCCTTTCAAATGTCTATTCTTGGTGTTTGGTTTTATCTAATAAATTCCCCCTAAAAATGCGACTTATACTCCAGTGCGACTTATATATGTTGTTTACCTTCTTTATTATGCATTTTCGGCAGGTGCGACTTATACTCCGGTGCGACTTATACCCCGAAAAATACGGTACATGTCACATATGGGCAAAAAAAATCTGAATTAACCTGCAGTGTGAACATAACCTTAAGTATGACCAAACTTGGATTTAGTGTGAACAAAAATGCAGTCACATTTAATTAAAAGTCAGTTTCTGACAAAGTTTTCTGAAGCGCAACGTGTCACGTTTTTGAAATAAATAAATGAAAAATAAAGTCACATGAAACGTCAAGATCTTTACATAGCAAGTGACTTGCCGGACCTCTTTCTTATCAGTGTATGGTTGCAAATGAAAAAGCACAAAAACAAACACACTTCCAAAATAACATATTGTACACTCAAACACAAATATTGTTGATCCCGCCTCAAAATTTCAACAGAAAGGGTAAACACACGATGATGATGAGGCAGGTGTGTAAGTGAAGACCCATCGCTGATCCACTGCCGTCCTGAACTGTTCTCAGTCCTAAGAGATGGGACAAAGAAAATAAATAAGCAAAATATAAACACAATTACTTTTTTGCTCCCATCGCTCATAAACTGACCTCAAAGATTGAAAATATTCTTTATGTACACAAAATGCCAATTCTCTCACTTATTGTTCACAAATCTTTCTGAATATGTGTTGGCGAGTACTTCTCTGCCGAGATAATGATCCACTTCACAGGTGTGGCATTATAAGATGCTGACTGTACAGCATGTTTATTCCACGAGTGGCTTTCCACCAGTCTGGCAATGATAACAATCCACAACAAAATGTGCAGTTTTAATGTATTGGGAGGGGGTCACAAAACTAATCAGTACCTGGTGTGACCACCATTTGTAGTGCAACATGTCTCCTTTGTGCGACATTGATAAGAAGTTGATGGTGGCTTGTATAATGTTGGTCCACTCATGAATGGCTGTGCAAATTTGCTGGATATTGGCAGTAGTGATCTAGTCAGTCGCGAACGAAACCGTTCTTCAAAATGAATGACGGGAGCATTTTTTTTCCCTTCCCCTTCTCTTTCATTTTGTCTTCTTTCCTCTGTGGTTTATTGGCGGTTGGCAAGCTACTTTGTGCATTACCGCCATTGTCAGAAAAGCATTGTGGAGTTATTTTCAAAATCTCAGTGACTAGGATTTAATGTTAACGCAATTAACAATCGCTTGATTACAATGCTGCTGCTCGCCTTTTAACTGGCACAAAAAACATGAGCACATTACCCCCATTTTTGGCATCCCTTTACTGGCTCCCAGTTCATTTCAGAATTCATTTTAAAATGTTATTGTTTTTTAAATCTCTTAACAGATTAGCGCCACAATATATTTCAGACCTCTTAAAAATCTACACCCACGGGGTCTCTGAGGTCTGCTGAACAATTTCTCCCACTCGTCCCAAAAACACATTTAAAATCCAGAGGGGATCGTGAGGTTTCTACTGTGGCTCCGAAACTTTGCAACAATATTCCCTATTTATGAGTTTTAAATCACACCTAAAAGCACATGTTTACTCATTGGCTCGAGAGTTGTGTGAATGTAGCCTATTTTATATATTCTTTATACATACAGTATTTTCTGTAATTAGTCTTGTTTTAGTACAATGTTTCTTACACTTGACTGTCCTTAGTTTTATCCTGTTTTAAATGTGTGTTTTAACTACAGTGCAGCACTTTGTGATTTTTTTTTTTAATAAAGCAGATTGGATTAGATAATATATAATAATCTAAAGATTAACAACCTAAAGAAAAGCTGATTGCCGATTGTATTGTATTATATGTCCCGGCAAGAAATCTGTGTTCAAAGAACTCTGGCTTATTAGTGATTCCCAGAGCCCAAAAAAAGTATGCGGGCTATAGAGCGTTTTCTATTCGGGCTCCAGTACTATGGAATGCCCTCCCGGTAACAGTTAGAGATGCTACCTCAGTAGAAGCATTTAAGTCCCATCTTAAAACTCATTTGCATACTCTAGCCTTTAAATAGACCCCCCCTTTTTTAGACCAGTTGATCTGCCGTTTCTTTTCTTTTCTCCTCTGCTCCCCTCTCCCTTTTGGAGGGGGAGTTGCACAGGTCCGGTGGCCATGGATGAAGTGCTGGCTGTCCAGAGTCGGGACCCCGGGTGGACCACTAGCCTGTGCATCAGTTGGGGACATCTCTGCGCTGCTGACCCGTCTCCGCTCGGGACGGTTTCCTGCTGGCCCCACTATGGACTGGACTTTCGCTGATGTGTTGGATCCACTGTGGACTTTCACAATATTATGTCAGACCCACTCGACATCCATTGCTTTCGGTCTTCCCTAGAGGGGGGGTTACCCACATATGCGGTCCTCTCCAAGGTTTCTCATAGTCATTCACATCGACATCCCACTGGGGTGAGCCCTTTGGGACACTTGTGATTTAGGGCTATATAAATAAACATTGATTGATTGATTGATTGATAAAGAAAAGTTGTGTGAATGCTTAGTTTTTTTAAAACATTTTTAAGTTATACGTTGTTGCCTTGTGTGTTTTGCAGTGGTTGTGTTGTTTCACTTGACATGTGTTAATCAGAAAAAAGTTTAAAATTGGGAACATATTATGATATTTAAATCATAGCTCTACATTTGTTTTTTGTAAATTGTTTATGTTCAAACTTGTTGTCTATTCCGAACGGTGTCCCCCAGCAGTCTATATTGGGTCCCATTTTATTTAAGTATTGCGTCATAATGTAACTGACTCCAAATTTCATTTTTATGCAGATGAAACTGTTTTGTATTGTTCTGCTTCATCATTAGTAAGTGCCACAGACCGTCAGCAATCTTCTTTTAATGTTATTCAAAAAAATCTTTATTAATTAAGACTTGTACTCAATTCTGCCAAATCTAACTATTTGACGGTTGTTTTTATTTGTATTGTATGTGAAATCTATTTGTACTGCCATCTTGGCCAGGTCTCCCTTGCAAAAGAGATTCTGAATGTCACTTCCTGGTTAAATGATAAATAAATGATAAATGGGTTGTACTTGTATAGCGCTTTTCTACCTTCGAGGTACTCAAAGCGCTTTGACAGTATTTCCACATTTACCCATTCACACACACATTCACACACTGATGGCGGGAGCTGCCATGCAAGGCGCTAACCAGCAGCCATCAGAGGCAAAGGGTGAAGTGTCTTGCCCAAGGACACAACGGACGTGACTAGGAAGGTAGAAGGTGGGAATTGAACCAGCAACACTCCGATTGCTGGCACAGCCACTCTATCAACTTCGCCACGCCGTCCCGTTGAATAAAGTTGATTGAATAAAGTTGTATAAAGTATAAAGTATATATAAAGTATAAAGTAAATAAAGTTGGTTGAATAAAGGTCACCAATTAATTAACATAATTAATTAAAAAATATCCTAGCTGCACTCATGCGGAAGGCAGGGTACACCCTGGACAAGTCGCCACCTCATCGTATGGCCTACATAAATCATGATCATACATTTATAAAAGTTAATTTCATTTGTAATGTACTTAAATAAATACAAGTATTCATCATATTCTCTTCATGCCATATTAGGCTCCAGTGTTGCTGTTTGTACATCAGAGCTTTTATCCAATCAGAATTCAGCTAGTTTGTTGCCAGCACTGCATGAAACCTGCCCGATGCCCTCTGATTCAACAATGTGGCTGTCCGTGTAGTGAAAGCGGACGGGGCACATACAGTTGATAGACAGTTAGGATAGCCAATCAGATCACAAGTTGTTGACCGTAGGCCTCCTAGGTTGCCTCACGTTGAACCGTTGCACGTGACATTAACGCCTCCTGTGATTGGATGCTCACTTGTGACTCACAAGTGAGCATCCAATCACAAGCTGTGAGTTGTGAGAGCAGACAGTCGTGAGCAGATCAACTGAGCCACACTCGAGCCACACCCAGATTTGGATAGCTACTCGCTTTTTTAACCACCCTAGGCCAAAGGAGAGCAAAATGTTGATTTGGTTGCATTTTCAAGGACATTTTAAGAGAAGCTACATCTCGTCGGCTAGGGTTGGGTATCGAGTATCGAGTATCGATTGGAACCGGGACTGACTTTCCGATTCTCCCGGAATCGTTCAAAAGTTAAAATTTCGATTCCTAGTTTCGATACCCAGTCCACCGACCGGAAAAAAAGAATATGTCCGCCGACCGGAAGAAGAAGCCGCTAAACACCAACGAAGAAGCGCCCACCGCCGGAAGTGTTAGCATAGCAGAGCCTATGTAGCCGAGCGAGTCAGTCAAGCATGGATAGCGGGCGTCGCCGGTCGAAGTGTGGCTTTATTTTACTAAAAAAAATGAAATATCGGCAAAATGTAACACGTGCGACAGGGCTGTTTCGTGCGTAGGAGGGTGCACGTCGAACATGATGAAGCACCTCTGAGTACAAATAAATGTGTGTCCCGTCTTCAACGCGCTGCGCCGACCGTCCTCCTGTGCCTCTTCCTCTGGCTTCGACGCCCAGCCTGGCACCTCGGTGACTGCATTGCAGTCCGAATCCGGTAAGTAAAACAATATATATGCAATAAATAATGTGTTTTGCGCCAACGTCGAGGCAGCTAACAAATTAGCCCGCGTATTTTTTCATAGACAATTTACAACCTGTTAGCCAGGCTCCGCGATGTGCTCAGCGTACTCCGTTCACCGTAGCGGAAATGGGGAAGATGTCGGTGCCACAGACGGAAGAGTGCCACAGAAAGGTCACTGCACACATAGTCAAAAGACTGCATCCCTTTTCAGAGGTGGAATCTCCAACATTTAGGTTAGTTAAGCAATAACGTTAGAGCTAAGCTAATTGATACTGGGCTAAACAGTAACAGCAACATTACATGTTTGTTTATGTTTGCAGGGATATGGTGAAAACTCTCAACCCAAAATACATACCACCTTCCAGGGACTACCTGTCAAACACATTGATCCCGGCATGGTACAAGAAGAATCGGAATCGAGAATCGTCAGGAATCGGAATCGAAACAAAGAATCGGAATCGGAATCGGAATCGGAATAGTTCGAATTCAAACGATACCCAACCCTATCGTCGGCCGACTCCTGAGCTGGATAACCTGTCCCAGCCGGTGAAATGGTTTGTCCACCACTTCCAATCGAATCAACCAACTATGAGCGGAACCCCTGGCTTACGGCCTCCGATGGGTGCTACACATTGTGAGTTCAAATATTTATTTCTTAAATTTTTCACGATTAATATGTTTTTACTATTATTTTAGTACTATGTAGAGATGTGTTTTAACTGCTGATGCAGGTTTACATATTTTTAAATGCGCCATATATATAATGTAGGGAAGGCATTGATATGGCCCTATTTCTGCGTGGGTCTCGTGTGAGAGGATAAGGGGTGGTAAGCATTCTGCAATGCAGTCTGCTAAAAATAATGGACAGTGCCACTCTGAAATGGTCAAAGATGGATTTGCTTTAAAGCACATTTCAAGATATTCAACACTCTCCTGCCATCTGGCGGCTAAAGTGGATAGTGCACCTTCCCAGTATTGTCATGTATCATGTGTCAGGTAAACCGTGACAAATGGGGCCATATAATTTCCCCTTCCTATTGGAAATACAGACCATTTACCATTTAAGCAACACAACAACTTAAAGAGCTGTTTGGGAGCCGAAAGAGTCATCTCTCTAAAAAGAGCCGAACAGCCAGTGACTAATTTGCAGGAACTGGAACATGCCGTCATCGACGACGAGCCAGATCATCCATAACATGGGCCGTGAGTGACATGTCCAGTGAGTATGCGAGCCATGCAAACACTGGTATGTTTTTTTAGCCTCCAGGATGTATGCAACATGGGCCTGTGCATTATCATGCATCATGAGGTGATGGCTGTGGATGACTAGTGGTGTTCAGGATCTCTACCTCTATCTCAGTATTTCTATGCATTTAAAACGCCAATAATAAAAACACATCTGCGTTCGTTGTCCTTAAGACAACACCATCGACACCAAGACCCATTCAATGGACGGCGTGGACGTCAGCGAAACGCTCACCCACACGACACCTTACACGCTCTCTGCCATCTGGCCTGAATACCGGGATTCATCTGTGAAGAAAACACCTCTCGAAAGTGCCAGATGCCATCAAATGTAAGCATTTACACCCTCAAGTCGGTGAGGACAAACTAAACTCTGATGAAGTTGAAGATGTTGAATTTAGAGGTTACGTGTGGTCTGTGGTTGAATGTTCTGCCAGGTTATCTGAAAGACCTTTACGGTAGAGAATTAAACATTAATTCACAGTGGACATTTGTGTAGTCAGCATGCCTTTTGCACACTCTCTCAACACCTGACGATATCTGTGGCTTTGCACTGTGTAATAAAACTGCACATTCTGGGGCAAGCAGCCTCAGGCACACCTGTGTAATAATCATGCTGTCTAATCAAGATCTCCACCGGTGAAGTGGATGAATTATCTTGGCAAAGGACAAATGCTTACTAACACCGATGCAGACAGATGCAGTAACAATATTTAAGAGAAACCCTCCTTTTGTGTACACAATTTTAGAACGTAAAGTTCAGTGTCTGAAAAATAGGAGCAAAAAGTAAGTGTTGCATTTTTTTCCCAGCTTCTGTCAAAAATTATTAACAGCAAAAATTTGGGCTTTGTGGTATTTAGACTAATTATGTTTGTTCATTCATTTGGCGCCTATTCTTTTCAGGGTGAAGTGTAAACTGGGGGCTATCGTAGTAACACAACAAACACAGAGCTTTTTGCACCTATTTTGAAGCAATTTATAGTCTCTAATTAACCAAACATGGATTTTCTTAATCCATAAGAACCCATTGTGACATGTTTGTCACCAACACTTTAAATGTCCTAAAATGGGCCATATAGTCATTAGGTCCATAAGTGGCGTATGAGAGACATTTTGGGGAGTTGTCATGTGAAAACACATGCCGCATGTAAATGTGTTTGCTCATTTCAAAAGGCTTACCTTGGCCATTTAAAGGTAAGTTTAAAATAATTTTACAATTCTAATGCCTTAACTGGGTCTCAAATATTACACTTTAGCTGCTCTTACTATATCTTTGTTCGGTTCATTTATATATAAAAACAATAAAGCTATAAAAAATATACATATATCATATTGGGTTTTTAGCTTTGAAAATACTATTAAAAAAGTCACAATAGCATAAATGGTAATAAGCGATTCCATAAAGATTGAGTTATTTCAAATTACCATATGTTCTGTCATTTAATCTAAAGAACATTTGTGGTACTAAAGCACAAAACACTGTCAGGTTGATTTATTTTCAAATAAGCAATACATTTAACAGGAACACACAATGTGTAACATGACATACAGTCGTGGTCAAAAGTTGACGGTATAGCTCGGTTGGTAGAGCGGCCGTGCCAGCAACTTGAGGGTTGCAATTCGATCCCCGCTTCCGCCATCCTAGTCACTGCCGTTGTGTCCTTGGGCAAGACACTTTACCCACCTGCTCCCAGTGCCACCCACACTAGTTTAAATGTAACTTAGATATTGGGTTTCACTATGTAAAGCGCTTTGAGTCACTTGAGAAAAAGCGCTATATAAATGTAATTCACTTCACTTCACTTCACATACACTTGTAAAGAACATAATGTCATGGCTGTCTTGAGTTTCCAATCATTTCTACAACTCTTTTTTTTTTTTATTATAGAGTGATTGGAGCACATACTTGTTTGTCACAAAAAACATTCATGAAGTTTGGTTCTTTTATGAATTTATTATGAGTCTACTGAAAATGTGACCAAATCTGCTGGGTCAAAAGTATACATACAGCAATGTTAATATCTGGTTACATGTCCCTTGGCAAGTTTTACTGCAATAAGGCGCTTTTGGTAGCCATCCACAAGCTTCTGGCAAGCTTCTGGTTGAATTTTTGACCACTCCTCTTGACAAAATTGGTGCAGTTCAGCTAAATTTGTTGGTTTTCTGACATGGACTTGTTTCTTCAGCATTGTCCACACGTTTAAGTCAGGACTTTGGGAAGGCCATTCTAAAAACTTAATTCTAGCCCGATTTAGCCATTCCTTTACCACTTTTGACGTGTGTTTGGGGTCATTGTCCTGTTGGACCACCAACTGCGCCCAAGACCCAACCTCCGGACTAATGATTTTAGATTGTCCTGAAGAATTTGGAGGTAATCCTCCTTTTTCATTGTCCCATTTACTCTCTGTAAAGCACCAGTTGGCAGCAAAACAGTTCTCTTCTCCAACACATTATTTTAGTCAGCAATACATTTACATAAAAACAAAACATTTGCTTTAAATTGTATGTCTTTTTCTGATATACTATCTACAATCTGTATTTTACTCATTTCATTTTTGTAACGTACACAAAATACACAAAAGCAGTCTACATGCATGCACAGATGGATTATGTGGGCATGCAGGCAAGGTAGAGAAGACAAAGTCAAGGGGAAGTTCTTCTATGTCAAAAGGAAGAGGGGAGCAATTTGTATGAGGGGCCGTTAGGGACATTATTCAGAATTACCTCTTACATACATTACTGAAATGCTCTCACATAAACAACTGAAATCTTTTTCTTTTATACACACTACTGAAACACTCTTATAAACACTACTGAAATGCTCTTACATACACTACTGAAATGCTCTCACATAAACAACTGAAATATTTTTCTCTCACACACCCTACTGAAACACTCTTATAAACACTACTGAAATGCTCTTACATATACTACTGAAACACTCTTATAAACACTACTGAAACACTCTTATAAACACTACTGAAATACTCTTACATACACTACTGAAACACTCTTATAAACACTACTGAAACACTCTTATAAATACTACTGAAATACTCTTACATACACTACTGAAACACTTACATACACTACTGAAACACTCTTATAAACACTACTGAAATACTCTTACATACACTACTGAAACACTCTTACATACACTACTGAAACACTCTTATAAACACTACTGTGATACTCTTACATACACTACTGAAACACTCTTATAAACACTACTGAAACACTCTTATAAACACTACTGAAACATTCTTACATACACTACTGAAACACTCGTATAAACACTACTGAAACATTCTTACATACACTACTGAAATGTTTTTGTCTCACGCACACACACACACACCTGGAATTATTTTTCACTAGTATGTATAAACGGATTTCACCTGTGTGTGTGTGTGCTTTTTACACGTGTGTGTAAGGGACAACAATTTCAGTAGTATGTGTGCAAAGCTTTCAGTTATGTGTATGAGCGCATCTTACCATTGTGTATACGAGCATTTTACCACTATGTGTAAGAGCATCTTACTAGTGTGTGTGAGCGATGTTGCATTCCGGTTCCGGTATAATCCCCGCCCCTTTTCAGACAAGTTTATTTTAATTTTTTTTAAAGCCAAGTTGTGGACAAAATGTCTGCCGACAAGCAGCTTAACCGAGGCGGGAGCTCCACTTCATAATTTGAGGGCTTCAGCGGAGAATATAAGAACACTTTCAATGCAACAAGGGTCGGGCTGCCGCCATGGGTCTCCCCCGCAGGACGCGGCACCTGAGCGGCCACACAGCGGTGCCTTTCTCCTCCCGACAGCCGCAGCCTGGAGTACTCGTTCCATTGCGAGTTTGCACCGCACACATGCAACGTTTCAGTTCATGGACATCGGGGCAAAAGGAGGAAAAGGTAATTAGACATTATTTATTTCTAAATGATTTGTTGAATCACACGAAATGTAAGACAACATGGCATTGTAGTGAGCTACAATGGTAACATGTCGAAATGTGAGTCACGTCGTGTTACGTCAGTAGCTAATCATATACTAATGATAATGGATTGCATTTATTTAGCGCTTATCATCGACTAGATAAGGGGTCCCCAAACTACGGCCCGCGGGCCGGTTACGGCCCTCCAAAGTCCAACATCCGGCCCGCTGGAAAAAAATAAAAAATTGTATTATTATTATTTTCAATCTGTCTTTTCTAATCTAATCCATTTTTTGGTGTTCCCTAGCCGCTCAGGCAAATCATATTGTCTA
This sequence comes from Entelurus aequoreus, assembly GCF_033978785.1. Taxonomy (NCBI): domain Eukaryota; kingdom Metazoa; phylum Chordata; class Actinopteri; order Syngnathiformes; family Syngnathidae; genus Entelurus; species Entelurus aequoreus. The sequence continues at coordinate 47,848,279 of NC_084735.1, read as the reverse complement.
CAAATGCATTTCCCTGTATGACGTATATTGTCTTAGCTGTTTTCATGTGATCTGATTGTTACATTCTTATTTCAGAGTCACCACACAGCTGCATGACCATTTCAACAAGGACGGAATAAACAACCTCTGGATTCATGGATCTTCTCTGCACACAAATATATTAATTGGAATATTCAATACATTTCTCATAAACATATTAAATATCTTTTTTTTTTTTTCTCAAAAAAGGTTTCCTATGCCTTATTATTTATATACTTTTCAATGCTTCTTGTAGTCAGACAATAGATATTGTTTGTCTAAAATTATAGTTTAAGTTAATGTGTTAATATTTACACCTAGCCCCTAACCTAAATACAATAATCATAAGACAAAAAAATTGTGTATCACAAGCGTTTGGGACAAGTTTGGGGAGATTTTGACAAAGTGTGTGTGGTGGTGGGGGCTGGATGACATTACTAGTCAGAACATAAAATAACTTAAAAACATAAACCGTAGAAACATAAATGTTCACAGCACAAATGTATTGCGGTGTTATTCTGATATTTGCAATAATAAAGTGGGCAACTTCATACAGGTCTGTATAACAGGTTCCTTATTTATTTATTTTTTACAAAATGTTTAAACAAAATGTTAATTCGCAGAATACACTGCACAAGTGAAAAAAACATTTTAACAAACCTTATTATTCCCATGTTGTCCACTGAATAAAGTGCATAATTGAAGTGAAAATGTCTATTCCATAGTTGCCATCATTTTCAAGTGGGTTCACTTGTTGAAAAATGTTCATTGTTGTCTCATTAATGTTTACATCTATGTCTGGAATTACACACCGACAAGTATTGAAAGGATATGAATAATGAGACATAAGGAACCTTTCTGAGCCAAAAAAAGTTGTTTTCAACACACTGTTGAAAATAATATTCATAATGTTTCTATGTGAAATTTATTGAATATTCCAATTAATATATTTGTGTGCAAAGAAGTTCCATGAATCCAGAGGTTGTTTATTCCGTCCTTGTTGAAATGGTCATGCAGCTGTGTGGTGACTCTGAAATAAGAATGTAACAATCAGATCACATGAAAACAGCTAAGACAATATAAGTCATACAGGGAAATGCATTTGTAGACAATATGATTTGCCTGAGCGGCTAGGGAACACCAAAAAATGGATTAGATTAGAAAAGACAGATTGAAAATAATAATTAAAAAAAATTGTTTTTCCCAGCGGTCCGGATGTTGGACTTTGGAGGGCCATAACCGGCCCGCGGGCCGTAGTTTGGGGACCCCTTATCTAGTCGATGATAAGCGCTAAATAAATGCAATCCATTATCATTAGTATATGATTAGCTATTGACGTAACACGACGTGACTCACATTTCGACATGTTACCATTGTAGCTCACTACAATGACATGTTGTCTTACATTTCGTGTGATTCAACAATCATTTAGAAATAAATAATGTCTAATTACCTTTTCCTCCTTTTGCCCCGATGTCCATGAACTGAAACGTTGCATGTGTGCGGTGCAAACTCGCAATGGAACGAGTGCTCCAGGCTGCGGCTGTCGGGACGAGAAAGGCACCGCTGTGTGGCCGCTCAGGTGCCGCGTCCTGCGGGGGAGACCCATGGCGGCAGCCCGACCCTTGTTGCATTGAAAGTGTTCTTATATTCTCCGCTGAAGCCCTCAAATTATGAAGTGGAGCTCCCGCCTCGGTTAAGCTGCTTGTCGGCAGACATTTTGTCCACAACTTGGCTTTAACGGCCCCTCATAAATTTGTACCTTATTCACGGGAACGGCTTTAGATTATTTGTCCAACAATTCATACCAATTTACATATTTTTGCCAGCAGTACAAAACCCATCTACCCTCCAAGACGAGCCGCTGTCACCCAAATGCAAAAAAGGTGCATATTGTTTAGAACTAAAAGTGATCTGGGTATTGTGACAGGAGTCAGTGAAAGCTATGTAGTCTGTGTGCAGAGAAACTGCATATAGCAGGGACATTCAACTCAAATGTTTTAGTGGCCATATTTCCAGAAAACTATCACGTTCTCCCTTCTCCATTAGTCTTAATTTGTATATTCCGCAGAACCAGCGTCCTCTACAGCAGTGGTCCCCAACCTTTTTGTAACTGCGAGCCGGTCAACGCTTGAAAATGTGTCCCATGGACTGGGGGGGAATGGTATTTTTAATGTATTTATTTTTTTGTCATAAAATAAATACAATCATGTGTGCTTACGGACTGTATCCCTGCAGACTGTATTGATATGTAATGTAGGAACCACAAATATTAATAACAGAAAGAAACAACCCTTTTGTGCGAATGAGTGTGAATGTGTGTAAATGGGGGAGGGAGGTTTTTTGGGTTGGTGCACTAATTGTAAATGTATCTTGGGTTTTTTATGTGGCCCGGTGGTTGGGGACCACTGCTTTACAGTACACATTAGATTTTGGACTATTTATTTTGTCAGAGTTGCAGGAACTCTGTTGTTATTAGGGACCTTTTGCAAAAATGTGAGCATCCCCCACATTTTTTTAACTGAACTCACAGGCCACCAGTTGAATAGCTCATTTATGAATAAGAGGGGACCTAAAATGGAACCTTGAGGAACGCCACGAGTATAACTAAAAACGTTGAACAATTGACTACTGACTGCTTCTGAAGTAAACACGCTACAGCAACACCTTACTTGCATATATCACATTACCAAAAAAAAGTTGTAAATCCAAAAAAGGAAAGGACTTAAAGGGGTGCCTTAAAGCTGTGGTCCCCAACCACCGGGCCGCGGACCCAGGCCACACAAAAAATAAAATAAAAAAAATAAAATGTATTTTTATTTTTTATTAAATCAACATAAAAAACACAATGTATACATTATATATCAATATAGATCAATACAGTCTGCAAGAATACAGTCCGTAAGCACACATGATTGTATTTCTTTATGAAAAAAAAAAAAACAGGAGGAGGGGGTATGTTTTCAAGTGTTTTCAAGCGTTGACCGGTCCGCAGCTACAAAAAGGTTGGGGACCACTGCCTTAAAGAATGCCTAAGCTATGTTAACCTCAAGTTTGGACCCAAGTTTTCTATGATTGGTAGCAAGTTTAAAATGTCAATGCAAGGTTCTGCCAATTTGTTTGCAGTGGCCCAAGTTCCTCCATACAACAGGAGCATTGTAGTGTTTTTAGGAATTGTCTGCATGAATGCTTGTCTCCCGAGTTTTGACTGAACCTGGGGGCGGTAATGGTGTCATCCCGGGGCCGGATTTGGCCCCCGCACCTCCAGTTGAATAGCCCTGGTATGTAGTGTAAGTATATATTGCAAAAATATCTTAACTACTGCTAATAATAATTTCATTATTTATAGAAATATAACATGTGCTTATGTTTAATTTACTACCAACAACTAATGCATAATGTTTTTCACATTGCCTTCTGCAACAAGGTTTGTCCAAATAATTACAAGACTGGAAATGTTTATTTTGAGCTTGCAACATTTGACTCCACACTTCTAATTATGCATCTATCCAATTAGCCCGAAATTGTGGATCATCCATAATCCTGCAAATTTGTATTAGCATTATTCTTCAGTCCAAATTAAAGTGCATACATCTGCGTGTTTTTGTTGTTCTAATTATGTGGTTGCTTTGTAATGTACAGCTCACACCAGTAATAACCAAACAGGGAAAGATCACGAAGGTCGATACAATTCAATTAAAATGTGGTTATTTGTCCCTGAAGGGTAGATAAAAGGCACAAGCAGAGAGAAATTGGCAGAGGCTCCCCCCACAAAACAAACACGCACACACACACACACACACACACACACACACACACACAAAGACGTAGTTCTGTAGGTTACACACATGATGTTATTTTAAGATGATGAATACTTACAGTACATCGGCGAGAGTATGCAAAAAATGAAAATGATGTCACGTCACACAGCGAGTTGGTTCATTTGGCAGAGAAGAAAGATGAAACACAATCAGAAAAAAGAGCTGGTATTGACCATTTTCCAAATACTTCTACATGTATAGACATGTATACACGTGTGTTTACACTTGAGCTATTCTGCTTTTATGGCTTGTCCTTTGCGTCTGTGAAAATGGCCGAGGTGTCATGGGCTGGCATGCTGTTGAGTGCTAGATCTAGCAAGTCTTTCCAGAATACTAACCTTGCAATAGCGTGGAGCTAGTGGGCTGGATTACCACTACAAAGGGGGGACAAAACAAACATACACAGGAACACAGGAAACAGAGACACTTCTGTGAAGAAGGCGTATCCATGACATATCCATTGTGTCTGCTAACTCATAAACAAGTACTCTGAATAGTATAAAAATAGATTAGTCAGAGATTAACGTTAAAGGTTTCTAAATAAATGTACATAAATTGTCTTTAAAACATTGTGGCATTTACCAGCACCATACTTATGAACTTTGGAGTGATAACATCGGGGAGCAAAATTAAAGGTTTATACCGATTTTCCTGTTCACTGTCTTGTTTGGGGCTGGCGGTTTTCCCTATTGACTACGTCCATGAACTAGGAAAGTATATCGTTAGGATTTTATCGGTCCCGTTATCGGTATATGTAGTTTGGTGTAACAGAGATGCAACAATATCCTATTGCAATTCTTCTAAGCAAAAATGGGTGACCACCGGCAACGTCATAACATTTACAGCAGGGAAGTATTTTCCTGCCTTTTTAGCATGATGCTGATCAAGTGTCTTTCAAGGGAACTGTTCATGTAATGATTTAACATATGCTAAAGTGCTTTTACAAGAAATAGATGAAAAAAACCCCGAGATGAATATTATTTGGTCTCGTTTGGCGATGGTCAGTTGGGATACGACGTGGCGCAGTTGGGAGAGTGGCTGTGCCAGCAACCTGAGGGTTCCTGGTTCAATCCCCACCTTCTACCAACCTGGTCCGGTCCATTGTGTCCTTGAGCAAGACACTTCACCCTTGCTTGGTCGTGGTTAGGGCCTTGCATGGCAGCTCCCGCCATCAGTGTGTGAATGTGTGCGTGAATGGGTGAATGTGGAAATAGTGCCAAAGCGCTTTGGGTACCTTGAAGGTAGAAAAGCGCTATACAAGTATAACCCATTTATTCACATGGCAGCATTAGCAGACCTGTGAGGGGCTAGCTATGACTCGGTTCCCAATCCCATGAAAGAGGAACGGCACTTTTTTTTCAGACTTCTGCCCATCAACCACAAACCATATGTGAAACACATGTTTTTCTCTTTTCTGTGCATTTTAAATAATAAAAAACTGCTAGCAAGAGGCAGATAACAATATAGGTAATGGTGATATGAAACAGTATATTTAGCATATTAAGCCCTCAAAAAACATCCAAAAACCTCTATCAAAAATGAAAATGTAGTAACCGGCACATTCATAATCATGTAATATTTAAAATATTTTGGGCATGTTAAGCATTACCGGAACTTGTTTCCTGGGCGCATTGATTTCACAAACGCATAACAAAGAACGCTACTTCCATCAACAACAGAAAAGTGGACGAATTATGTGTTTGCTACCGTTACATTTCATTTGTAGTCTTCTCGCTTTGTTCAGGCAGTTGTTAGAACAAAATAAAAAAAGAGAAAGGTAAAGCCTGAACACCATGCCAACGAATATTGAGTGCTTCTGCTGCACTGATTGGCACGGATTTTTCCCGGTTCACATTCCACTTTCGATTCTGCTTAACGGTTATTTTTTTCATCGATTCTCTAAAAAAAAGATACAAAATACATGGAGTTGTGTTTAGTTTAGAGCTAACATGACCTTACAAAGCCAACAGTGAGGTCTTAAGAGGCACACAACATATACAATTAATTACAAAAATTAAAAACAATTCTGTAGAATTTAACCAAATAAAACATGTGGAACATATACATTTCGTAACATTTTTGAAACTTTTAAAAATCTTTGTCATCTACCTAGAAAATATACCCTGCAAAGGTTTGTTTAGATTTACAAGGTGAAACTAATATATGACACATGAGATATTTCAAACCTTTTGATATAATGTTTATTGCTTACAGCTTATGAAAACCTTGAAATGAAAGGCTCAGAAAATGTGGTGTTTTAAAAACAAAAAAAAACTGTAAGCCAAGATCCTCAAAATAAAAATAAATAAAAGCTTGACATATGTCACTTTGCATGTAATGAGTTAATATCACATACTAGTTTCACATTTGAAGTTGAATTGCTGACATGAATGGACTTATACACAATATTCTACATTAAACCTCTAAAGGCTTAGTGGCCACATGCGTGGACAGCACATTTTAGCTCTTATTTCCAAAATTGTGTACACTACTAAATTGGGGTCTTATGGCCGCTTATGTGGACACTTATACTGCCGTCTGGTGGTGTCAAAATGGAATTTGGAAAAAAAAAAGTGTAAAAATAAGATTTAGCATGTCACTAAACATGAAGTACACGTTTGTTACTTATGGACTAAGTACATCATATCAAAAGATGATTCTTAGTTTTTATTCTAATTAGGGTCCAATAAGCCCAAATAGCAAACAAACAGCTTGGGCCTTAAGAGGTAATGAGTTCCACCTGTTCAACCAGAAAAGGCCAGCGATTTTTGGATGTATGAGAGCTTTATTAGCGGAATAGATGAATCCCCATTACCTGCTTTGTTAGCCACTACGTACGGGTAGTTTTTGACTATATACAATGCACAGAAAACAGGAATACGTGTGTTCTATACCAATCGGTATAGCTCGGTTGGTAGAGCGGCCGTGCCAGCAACTTGAGGGTTCCAGGTTCGATCCCCGCTTCCGCCACCCTAGTCGCTGCTGTTGTGTCCTTGGGCAAGACACTTTACCCACCTGCTCCCAGTGCCACCTACACTGGTTTGAATGTAACTTAGATATTGGGTTTCACTATGTAAAGCGCTTTGAGTCACTAGAGAAAAGCGCTATATAAATATAATTCACTTCACTTCTTGTCGCATATCATTTCTGAAAATTCATAGTTGCGTGTTCTTATTAGATAATATGAGAATCATTCATAAATATTCTACATTTTTGAGTCACTTTTAAAAATACATATTTCATGAAACACCTCACTGATTATGTACTATTACATAATAGTAAATGAGGCTCAGTGCCAGGCGGTGAGGTGATTTTGGCAACAAGTTTCAGGTTTTTTAAGCTTTTTGTTTGTGTAAAACCAACTGCAGTATCATTGGCCTGACAGTGCCTCGTTTAGTCAAGTGTGAAAAGAATCACCTGGACCCCGGTGGCACCAAACAAAAGGACTCAGAATAAATAAAGGAATATTTTGCATGCAAATGGTTTAGTTGACTCTTGCACAAGTCTGAATGCTGCACAAACCAAAGAAAAGAACAGTGTTGCAAAAGACAGCAGGAAGTATTGCAAACTCACCAATGCAGCTTGAAAAAGATAGAAGCAGCCATATGTTTTACCCCGTTTAGCTGTTTCTGAGTTGGTACAGTTAAGGTTCCCAAGGCTCCGGCTGAGCTTTTTTATCAAATATCAAAGTGTTCTGGGCTCTATAAAAACACCATTTATTATGCTTTGTCATAGGAAAAACTAACTGCCATATTTTTCAGACCATAAGGCGCACCGGATAATAAGGCGCAGTGCCGATGAGCGGGTCTATTTCCATACACAAGGCACATTAAAAGGGTCGTACTATGATTGTTTTTTCTTACATTTAAAACACTTACTTGTGGTCTATATAAAATGTAATGGTGGTCAAGGTGTTTTCAAGCAGCTTTTGCTGCTTTTTGGTCGTGTCTAACTTACGTGGCTCCACTTCGACAGGGTATGCTCCCCGTCATCTTTTGTTGTAGTTTTTAGCGCTTTCATAGCGAGTCTACTGATGGATTAAGTTCGAACTACATGCTACTTTGTATAAAAAATGGCAACAGGGAGGATGAATGCTCCACAAGAAGAGGATAGAGAAAAAGAAGCAGCTTATTGACTACGGCGCAGACTACAATGGTGGACACCAGCACATTTTTGGGACTTATGCAGATCCCAAATACACAACAGCAGGTAACAAGTTAGGTTACTAAGAAAAGTTGGTTTTGCATAATAGGGTGAAAGAAAACGTTAGATACTGTGTCTCCTTATAGGTGCCATTTTGGGGTCCTTTTACTGTACACTCACCATAGTAATATCCGTATGTTAAAGCAAAGTACGTCTGATAACGGTGGCCGTAATGCTTCGACAATCCATCAAGCAGTGCGGTTTGCTATCTTACCAAAGTCGTATTAAAACATTTTGAGAGATTTTTGATCACTGTGTGTAATGTTCTACATATTCAACAAAACATCATAGTTTTGGTCTTGCTGTCTTACTGGTACTTGCTGGCGCCATTTATTGAATAGACGGCAACCTGCACTCCACACATATCTCTTATGTGTGACTGCCTTTTACTGGTTACACTTATTACACCATGTACCAAATAAAATTGGTTCGAGGTCAGTAAGCACAGGGAATATATGTACAGGCACACCAGGTATTACGGCGCACTGTCGATTTTTGAGAAAATGAAAAAGATTTTAAGTGCGCTTTATTGTCCGAAAAATAGGGTAAAACACAATGATTCATTTTTTGGTCACTGCTCTATATTAATGCTCAAGAAAAAGTAAAGCGGTATTATCTTCTTAGTTCGTTCATGCAAAAAAAGCTTTGAGTGTTCTTTATTGATTGGCTGAGAGGTCCCCATTTTTGCCGAAGAATTGGAAAATTTTAAAACAAAAGTAACTGCACTCAAGAAACTTGATTGCTTTTTTCTGGAAGCGGACATTTAACAAAATAAATATGTTTACTGATTGCACCCTAATTTTATTGGTTGATTGGAGACTTAATCATAATGACGTGATGACACAGCTACCCAAGAACAAGGTAAGTAAAAGTCAGTTTGCAGCCAGAAAGAACTCATCACACAACCAGACGCAATAATGTTTGTTTGTAATTGGGAGCGTCAACAACACAAAAACAAAAAAAGGGCGCTAATTAAAGCTTTAAAGGACATCTCAGCAAGTAAAAATTCTACCACATAAAATTGCAAGCTTTTGGGAACTGGCAGAGAGAAAGTGACCCCGGAACAAATTCATAATTCAACAAGTGCTTTGGTGCAAAGCAGAATACTGAACTATACGTACGTGGACGCATCCTAATGCAGTGGTTCCCAACGACCGGGCCGCACAAGAAATAAATATTAAATAATAATAATCATTTTTTTTGTATTTATTGTTTTTTTTATTATATCAACATAAAAAACACAAGATATTATATATCAATATTGATCACTACAGTCTGCAGGGATACAGTCCGTAAGAACACATGATTGCATTTTTTTATGCCAAAAAAAAATACAATAATTTTATTTTATTTTAAAATACAATCATGTGTGCTTACGGACTGTATCCCTGCAGACTGTATTGATCTACATTGATACAAAAAGGTTGGGGACCACTGTCCTAATGCACACCGCCCCTTATATATTTTGTTCCCCGTCTTGCCACTCCATCATGTTGTAACCACAATTTAAAATGTTTGAAAATAATGTACTCAAGAAAAAGTAGTTACTTTGTTGAAATTCTACTAGTACAAGTGTAAAATGTACCTTTTCCTGCAGGAAAAGAAAAGGTGGCATAAACATTCAAGGAAAGTCAGTGTAGATACTGTATGCTAAGAAATTATATATAAAACAGACTGCATCTCAGCTTTGTTTTATAGGTGACAAAGCACATTATTAGTGTGCTTTGCTGCTTTTTTTTCTGTTATTTTTGTGTGTGGTTTTCTTATGGTTTATTTGTATTTCCAAAATGTGCTGGGAGCCACTGATTTGGGCTGTAAATTGCGACACTTTGGACTATGCTGCTTTTAGAACAAATACATTCTAGTTAAGAAACACTTCTTCTTATTATGAAGAAGTGCTTCTAAAATGACCATATTAATTTGGTGGACATGTGAATAGGTCAGTTTTTGTTGCTTGTAATAAACCACCATTGTAACACTGAAATGAAACACTTAAATTAAAAATAATATAAATATTAACTACATTGTGCAATAATTAATCTCCTTTTGTCTAATTTAATGCAACTACAATTTGTTATATTTTACCATAAAGAGCTATTGAGTAATCTGGCTATCTGAAAACAGGGTTTTGCTATATTTGCATACAGTCGTACCTAGTTCATCGCAGCTAATTGGTTTCAGGCATGACCGCGAAGTTAAGAAATTGCATATTTTAATGATGCACTCCAACAGATTTTTTGAATCATTATTATAGCCCTCTAAACTTGAAATAACACCAATATAGTCAACTTTTCACTCGTTCACCCAAGGTAGTAGCCTTGAGTGTGTTTTGCTGTAGATTACAGTACACACCAGCAATATCCATAGAAGTGTCATTGCTATGGCCGTCGCCCCACCACTACGTGAAAATACTTCATCACATTCTGGGTAATTCCTCTTACATGTGCCGAAATTAAGGGAATGTAGAAACTTGGTCAACTTGACAGTCTGACTTGATTGATTGATTGAAACTTTTATTAAGAGATGGCACAGTACAGTACATATTACGTACAATTGACCACTAAATGTTAACACCTGAATACGTTTTTCAACTTGTTTAAGTCGGGGTCCACGTTAATCAATTCATGGTCAATTAGATAGCTGTGGCCGTTAGTCATTGCGTTTTCCCTCACTGTTGTCATTCCGCATCACTCATGACAAAGGATCACCATTACATCATTACAAATGATGTCAACGATGAAGAGAATAAACAAAAGTTCATCTCAACATATCATTTTTCAGACATGCTGCTAATAGTTGATAGCAGTCTTGTTAGCATTAAGTGGCAGGCTGAGTCCTGCAACAATGGTCGACCATTGTTGTCTTTCAAAAATGCTTGCGTCAAAACATCACCGATGTGGAGATGTGCTAGGCGTCAAATAAAAAGTGCATCAAAAAGTTCCTTTGCGAAAAGTTGGTTCACTTGATTGTTGCAGTAAAGATACAGCAGTGCCAAAATTATTCACCGTGTTGTTAGCATTTTTCATTCTTAAACAGAAGTCATTCTTAGACAGAAGTCCCGCTCGGTGAATATTTTTTTATCTGTCGCCACAACATAATACAAAATAAGACAAATACTGCACTGTAATACTTACAAGACCGTATTTAACACTTAATTTTGGCCAAAAATATGTCAAATTTTAAAGCAAGATGTGGCAAGGGACGACTGTATATTGTTTTTATTGGTTGTGCTGAATAATTTATTTAAGTCTTTAAAAAAACGTATTTAAAGTTGGAAATAATGGTCTAATTTTTTTATGAAGTGCAAATTATATCACATTTATTCACATGTTTTTAGACGTACATTAACAATTTTTTTGTTTTTTTCGTACAGTATAAAAAATAATTTCATGTAATTTACTGATCATAATCCTTAACGTTGAGTATGTATAGCATAAATATACTCACCATACATGAGGAAGCTAGTATTGGAGCTCCCAAGTTTGTTGACAGCAACACAAGAGTAGTTACCGTAGTCTCCATCAGACACATTAAAAAACGTCAGTCTGGATAGTGATCCGGTGTTCACAATTTCCAAACCGTCAAAGCCATTCGAGATTCTGATTAAAAAAAAAAAATGCATAAAGAGTGAACATTCTTAACTAACTTTGAAGCATGTTTAAATAAGCAAACTGATGCAAACAAATATAGTTCTTGTTATCAAGGAAACAATCAACAGTAGCAGTTGTAAGATAAATGTGGATCAGAATAATTTATATATACACAAACATTACACTATTGGAAGGAATTGCTGTATTTTGAAATATTGGTTATAGTTTTGTTTATAGTAAACATTCCATAAGGCGGTGCCATATCCCCATGCTGAGACAGTGAAGTAACAATTATGAATGTTGCTTTACCTAAAAACTTTGTAGCATAAAAGTATTTTAACAACGGAGAAAAAATCCCCGCAAATAATAAGTAAGAATAAAATGTACTAAAAAGCACAAATACAACTACAATAAAAATTAGGACATAATAAAAATGTGAATACACAATTGTATTGAACTATTTTGCATATCCGAAAAATGTATCAAAAAAGTGAATCGAAATGAAATAAATACATGGAATAAAATGTAACAAATATAACAATTTTATATATATATATATATATATATATATATATATATATATATATATATATATATATATATATATATATATATATATATATATATATATATATATATATATAGGCTAATCCAAATGCTGTTTCCCTTGACTAATTTTCTCACCCAGTCGGAAGTGCAATTGCAGATGCTGTGTCTACATTTGCATAAAAAAACGGCTCCCAGACGAACAGCTACCAATTGTAAATCGATTTTCATCTTTCACCTAAAAGAGCCATTCAAATCACATCTCTAACTACAACAATAATGCATGCTGATGTGTCATCCATGTTGCTGCTACTTGATCTTAGCGCTACTTTCGATATTGTCAATCATAACATTCTATTAGCACATATCAAAACATGTATTGGTATGTCAGACTTAGCCTTTTCTTTGTTTACCTCTTATCTTACTGACAGTATGCAGTGCGTCTCCCATAAAAATGTGACCTTGGAGTATTTTAAGGTAGATTGCGGAGTTCCACAGGCCTTTAAATAGGTCTCTTTTTAGACCAGTTGATCTGTCGTCTCTCTTTTATGCTCTGCCCCCATGTCCTGTGTGGAAAGTTTTTTAGGTGGCCACAGATCAGCTTCCATGGAGGAGGCGCTAGCTTTTTCAAGCTCGGACCACTGCTCTATGCGTCAGTTGGTCACGTTTCTGCGCTGCTGATTTGTCTACATACAAGGGATCCCCTGCTGGCCTCACAATGGACTGGATTCTCACGTTATTAACTGTATCCACCCCGCATCCATTGCACCGGTCACACAAGGAGGGGACCCCACATCTGCGGTCCCTTTCAATAATTCTCATTGGTCCCATTGGGTTGAGTTTTTTCTTTCGCTGATGTGGGACCTGATGTTGTTGTGGTTTGTGCAGCCCTTTGAGACATTTGTGATTAAGGGCTTTATAAGTGATCAATGCATTGCGTTAACGAGTTAACACATGTGATTAATAAAAAAACAACAACATTTTATCACATAAGTGAAGATTAATCACATTTGGGTTAAGGCTTGTCCCAGAAGACGCACGCATTGTTACAAGTCTGCGATCACAATGAGAGGCGGCCAATTTTGCTTCAAAACAAAACTTTACATAAAACTGAGGTAACTTGTTGGTGGTATTGCAACGACAAACGTTCTTATCATCGGTGCACATCAAGTTTAAAATACCAACTTAAAGCGAAACTTTTACCAATAGCATGAATGCTACATCTCCAACAAGCAGAGGAGAACGCTACGCGAGCAGTTTACCTGCGTCAGTGTTGTCAACAAAAGTACCACAGTTAAGTTAAACATATGCCTTTGCTAAACGAGCAGCCACCGCATGTACAATACCTCACATCTGTGAAAACCAAGTCCAGCAAGAATATGTCATTCATATCACCACAGCTGATTAGTCATATTATACCTTGGTGAGGCACTATTACGGACACAAACAAGAGCATCAAGTTGCAACTACTGGCTGAGGTAAATTTATTTTGCTTAATAGAGAACATTGGAGAAATGTAAGTAAACACAACGAGCTGGGGTCACATTGTACCAAAAAAGAGCTCAGCATTGTCATCTGAAGTGGTAAACAAGCGTGTTTGTTTAAACAACTAAATAGGAGTAAATGCAGATTTAAATAGGATAGGATAAGATAGACTTGTATTTATCCCACAAGTGCACAATTTTAGGTTGTTTATGAGTGTGTTTACTACATTATTGATTAGTAACTACCATGTTTGTGACATTATTGCAAAGACTTTCAAAATATACACTAAATTCTTACTATACTTACTATTACCAAGTTTTGATCAAATCAATTACCTGCAGTTCAGTAAAACATTTAACAAATGTTTATTTATTTACATCCAAATATTGGGGTATTTTCTTAAGTCATGTTATTTATGCAAGCAAATAAACACCTGTGATCATGAATAGTCACAGTTCAAAAGGGTGATTAATCTGATAAAAAAAAAAAAACAATTACTTGACAGCCCTATACTTAACCCATTACCTTCTGTCATCTTTATACCACTCAAAATCGGCCTCGGGCACTGCATCCGCCTCACACTCCAACACTCCCCTTTGGCCCAGCGTAACACCAGCATCTCTTCCGTCAGACACAGATGGAGCATCTACAAGCAACACAAAGAACGATGAGGTCAACACATATCACCAACATATAACTTTACAATATGATTTCTGCTGTAAAGGTGTATTGATTTATTTTTTTACACTCAAAATCAGCATAAATGCGCTGCTGATTTTGTAAGTTTACTACCTTTTACAAATATATGGACAGTCCAAAATGTTTATGGGAGCTTTACCTTAACAGAGAGAGACAGAACAAAATACCATGAAATAATAATAATAATGATTTGTATTAGATTGGGGTAAATACAGTATGTGTTGTTTTCCTGTTTTTAATGTTCCTTCCTTCCTGTTGAGTTCTCTTATTTTTGTTTCACTTCCTGTTTTGTCTTGAAGTAACTTAACCACTGTTTCTGAGCGCTGTTCTTCACACCTGTACTTAAATAATGATTAGGGGACTCACCTGCCTCTGACCATTAATCAGAAAGCTTAATCTGTCACTGTCGCCTTCCTTGGGTCTTTTGTGGCTAATGTTCATAGTGTGGCTATTGGTCTTTTTGCATATTAAACCGCCTTTTTACCCAAAAGTCACTTCATGTCTCTTCATCCTGGGGTCATGCCAACTACCACAATGCGAGTTCCTGACAAATATGTATTTGATCCCAATGCAAAACATGATTTAGTACCAAAGGTGGGTAGTAACACGTTACATTTACTCCGTTACATCTACTTGAGTAACTTTTGGGATAAATTGTACTTCTAAGAGTATTTTTAATGCAACATACTTTTACTTTTACTTGAGTATATTTATAGAGAAGAAACGCTACTTTTACTCCGCTCCATTTATCTACATTCAGCTCGCTACTCATTTTTATTGATCTGTTAATGCACGCTTTGTTTGTTTTGGTCTGTCAGACAGACCTTCAAAGTAGGATCTATCGCATGCCTGCGTTTCACCAATCACATGCAGTCACTGGTGACGTTTGACCAATCAAACACCAATCAAACAGAGCCAGGCGGTCACATGATTAACAAGCTTAAGCTTACATGAACTCAACGTCAAATTTGAGGAAGCACATGGCGGTAAGTAACGTTAGTAGATATTTTGGCTGTCACCGTAGGCTGATGTTAGCTTCCCTGCTATGAATCACTGTCAAATGTACATCGTGTGGGGACATTTATTAACGCACTGCAGCCTCATAGACACACACACACACACACACACACACACACACACACACACACACACACACACACACACACACACACACACACACACACACACACACACACACACACAAACACACACACACGCAAAGTCGCACACACACACACGTATGCATAGAAACACCAATCAGTGTGTTCCCAGGTGCAGCCCACACCTATCAGTTTATGGTTTGCGTAAAGGCTAACTTTTTATTTTCCTTTGTAATCTCTGCCTACTGAGCCTATGGTGCTGTTAAGTTATTGTGGCTCAATTTGCCTTAATTTGTTTAATGTTAATGTATTATTATTTAATATATATTATTGTTTTAGTTGCTTAAGAGATATTCCTGGCTCTGAATTTGTTCATTGTTATTTTTATGTTTTTGTGCATTATTTATTGCCGTCATCATTAAACGAACAGGTTACTCATCAGTTACTCAGTACTTGAGTAGTTTTTTCACAACATACTTTTTACTTTTACTGAAGTAAATATTTGGGTGACTACTCCTTACTTTTACTTAAATAATAAATCTCTAAAGTAACAGTCCTCTTACTTGAGTACAATTTCTGGCTACTCTACCCACCTCTGTTTAGTACCAGTAAGAAACCATTCTTGGCAAGCACAGAGGTCAGACAATTCTTGCAGTTGGTCACCAGGGTCAACCGAATGATTCCACCTCCATGTTTAACATTAGGGATGGTGTTATATTTAAATTCACAATTTCTCTGTCTCCTAACACGACTCAAGCTGTTACCAAAGACCAATATTTTGGTGTCATCACAGCCCATTTCGATTCTGGATCACATGACATTCTCTCAAGCCTTGTCTGAGGCAACAGGTGTTGATTGTCAAACTTCAGACAGGCCTGTACATGCCTTTTTGAGCATGGGAACATCGAAGGGTGCTGGGGATATCAATCTATCACTGCAGTGTTTCTCAAATAACGCGGCGTGACACATTGGGTTTCAATAACAAATGTAATTTTGTTGACTTCTTTTGAGTAATATTAGCCATCATTTCTGACTATTTTACAGTATTTGAACATATACCGTAGGTCTAAAGTTTTTTAATGATTTTTATAAAATGAAGATATAATTTGTTCTGGCAGTCTCACTGTTTTCATTTGGTGTCCACTGGAACTGACTTGGTCTCTACGCTTGTGGGGTCATAAAAGAAAATAATTAGGAACCAATGCATTACAGCAGAGTCTGTTGTGAATTATATTCGTGTTGACTGCGATTCCAACTCCCTGGAGATAAATAACCAGTTCCTCCCTGGTAATTCTAGGCTTGTGAAAATCGGGGAACATGGAATTTTTCCAACACTTGTTGATGTAATTGAAATCCTTAAAAAATATAATACTTCCATCCATCCATTCATCCATCCATCCATCCATCTTCTTCAGAAGCGGGGATGTCGGGCGGGGCTAACAACAAAGCTAAAGGCGTTGTTGTTAGCGGGGCTAACGCTAAAGGCTAATCCTCAAAGAAGCGCTAATAAGGAGTCTGTTAAAATAGAACTAGCCAATGCCAGGCTGGATAATCCCTGCACACATAGCAATTCTCTTAGAATAATATGCAACTCACATAATGTTTTTTCTGCGTCAGAGGTGGACATGCATTTTACTGAGGTGGCAAACAATCTAAAAATTCCTGTCATATCAATTCCTAGATATTGTCGAAATTATTTAAAGTGCACTACGTATAATAAACGTAACATTATTAATATTGCTACTACGGATACTTTCAACAAAAACTCCTCAAAACAGCTCACTACCTATAATATGGGCTTTTTAAACATAAGATCATTGTCTTCCAAAACGTTATTAGTTAATGAAGTCATTAGAGACAACAATGTTGATGTCGTTGGTCTAGCCGAGACCTGTCTCAAACCAGACGAATTTTTTGCGCTGGGTGAGGCGTCTCCTCCTGGCTATACGGGAACGCATATTGCCCGTCCCATTAAAAGGGGTGGGGGTGTTGCACTAATATACAACAAAAACTTTAGCCTTACCTCGGACCTAAATAATAAATATAACTCATTTGAGGTGCTTACTATGAGGTTTGTCACACCGCTGCCTCTGCACCTGGCTGTCATCTACCGCCCCCCAGGGCCCTATTCGGACTTTATCAATGAATTTTCAGAGTTCGTTGCTGATCTAGTGACGCACGCCGACAACATAATCATAATGGGAGACTTTAACATCCATATGAATACCCCATCGGACCCTCCATGCGTGGCGCTCCAGACTATAATTGATAGCTGTGGTCTTACACATATAATAAATGAACCCACGCATCGCAACGGTAATACGATAGATCTAGTGCTTGTCAGGGGTGTCACCACCTCCAAAGTTACGATACTCCCGTACACTAAAGTAATGTCCGATCATTACCTTATAAAATTCGAAGTTCTGACTCATTGTCAACAAACTAATAATAATAATAATAACTTCTATAGCAGCCGCAACATTAATGCTGCCACAACGACGACTCTTACTGACTTACTGCCTTCGGTAATGGCACCATTCCCAAATTATGTGGGCTTTATTGATAACCTCACTAACAACTTTAACGACGCCCTGCGCGACACCATTGATTGTGTAGCACCGCTAAAGCTAAAAAGGGCCCCAAAAAGGCGTACCCCATGGTTTACAGAAGAAACTAAAGCCCAGAAATTATCATGTAGAAAGGTGGAACGCAAATGGCGTGCGACTAAACTTGAGGTTTTCCATCAAGCATGGAGTGATAGTTTAATAACTTATAAACGCATGCTTACCTCAGCTAAAGCTAAATATTACTCAAATCTCATCTACCTCAACAAAAATGATCCTAAATTTTTGTTTAGTACAGTAGCATCGCTAACCCAACAAGGGACTCCTCCCAGTAGCTCCACCCACTCAGCAGATGACTTTATGAATTTTTTTAATAAGAAAATTGAAGTTATTAGAAAAGAGATTAAAGACAATGCATCTCAGCTACAACTGGGTTCTATTAACACAGATACGACTGTATATAGTTTCTCTCTCTTTGATGAAATAACATTGGAGGAATTGTTAAAATGTGTAAATGGGACAAAACAAACAACATGTTTACTTGACCCAATTCCTGGGAAACTTATCAAGGAGCTTTTTGTATTATTAGGTCCATCAGTGTTAAATATTATAAACTTATCACTTTCCTCTGGCACTGTTGCCCTAGCATTCAAAAAAGTGGTTATTCATCTTCTACTCAAAAGACCTAACCTCGATCCTGACCTCATGGTAAACTACCACCTTCCGTTTATCTCGAAAATCCTCGAAAAAATTGTCGCACAGCAGCTAAATGAACACTTAGCGTCTAACAATCTCTGTGAACCTTTTCAATCCGGTTTCAGGGCAAATCACTCTACGGAGACAGCCCTCGCAAAAATGACTAATGATCTATTGCTAACGATGGATTCTGATGCGTCATCTATGTTGCTGCTTCTTGATCTTAGCGCCACTTTCGATACTGTTGATCATAATATTTTATTAGAGCGTATCAAAACGCGTATTGGGATGTCAGACTTAGCCTTGTCTTGGTGTAACTCTTATCTTACTGACAGGATGCAGTGTGTCTCCCATAACAATGTGACCTCGGACTATGTTAAGGTAACGTGCGGAGTTCCCCAGGGTTCGGTTCTTGGCCCTGCACTCTTTAGTATTTATATGCTGCCGCTAGGTGACATCATACGCAAATACGGTGTTAGCTTTCACTGTTATGCTGATGACACTCAACTCTACATGCCCCTAAAGCTGACCAACACGCCGGATTGTAGTCAGCTGGAGGCGTGTCTTAATGAAATTAAACAATGGATGTCCGCTAACTTTTTGCAACTCAACGCTAAGAAAACGGAAATGCTGATTATCGGTCCTGCTCAACACCGACATCTATTTAATAATACCACCTTAACATTTGACAACCAAACAATTAAACAAGGCGACTCGGTAAAGAATCTGGGTATTATCTTCGACCCAACTCTCTCGTTTGAGTCGCACATTAAAAGTGTTACTAAAACGGCCTTCTTTCATCTCCGTAATATCGCTAAAATGCGTTCCATTTTGTCCACAAATGATGCTGAGATCATTATCCATGCGTTCGTTACATCTCGTCTCGATTACTGTAACGTTTTATTTTCGGGCCTCCCTATGTCTAGCATTAAAAGATTACAGTTGGTACAAAATGCGGCTGCTAGACTTTTGACAAAAACAAGAAAGTTTGATCATATTACGCCTATACTGGCTCACTTGCACTGGCTTCCTGTGCACCTAAGATGCGACTTTAAGGTTTTACTACTTACGTATAAAATACTACACGGTCAAGCTCCTGCCTATCTTGCCGATTGTATTGTACCATATGTCCCGGCAAGAAATCTGCGTTCAAAGAACTCCGGCTTATTAGTGATTCCCAGAGCCCAAAAAAAGTCTGCGGGCTATAGAGCGTTTTCTATTCGGGCTCCAATATTATGGAATGCCCTCCCGGTAAAAGTTAGAGATGCTACCTCAGTAGAAGCATTTAAGTCTCATCTTAAAACTCATTTGTATACTCTAGCCTTTAAATAGACTCCCTTTTTAGACCAGTTGATCTGCCGTTTCTTTTCTTTTCTTTTCTACTCTGCTCCCAACCCGGGGTGGACCGCTAGCCTGTTCATCGGATGGGGACATCTCTACGCTGCTGACCCGTCTCCGCTCGGGATGGTTCCTGCTGGCCCCACCATGGACTGGACTTTCGCTGATGTGTTGGACTTTCACAATATTATGTCAGACCCACTCGACATCCATTGCTTTCGGTCTCCCCTAGAGGGGGGCGGGGGGGGTTACCCACATATGCGGTCCTCTCCAAGGTTTCTCATAGTCATTCACATTGACGTCCCACTGGGGTGAGTTTTCCTTGCCCGTATGTGGGCTCTGTACCGAGGATGTCGTTGTGGCTTGTACAGCCCTTTGAGACACCTGTGATTTAGGGCTATATTAATAAACATTGATTGATTGATTGATTGATTCTAGCTGCAAATGTCTGGTTTTTGGTGCAATATCTACATAGGTGTATAGAGGCCCATTTCCAGCAACTATCACTCCAGTGTTCTAATGGTACAATGTGTTTGCTCATTGGCTCAGAAGGCTAATTGATGATTAGAAAACCCTTGTGCAATCAGTATATCCATCCATCCATTTTCTACCGCTTGTCCCTTTCCGGCTCGCGGGGGGTCCTGGAGCCTATATACTGTATATACAGTATAATGATAAATGGGTTATACTTGTATAGCGCTTTTCTACCTTCAAGGTACTCAAAGCGCTTTGACAGTATTTCCACATTCACCCATTCACACACACATTCACACACTGATGGCGGGAGCTGCCATGCAAGGCGCTAACCAGCAGCCATCAGGAGCAAGGGTGAAGTGTCTTGCCCAAGGACACAACGGACGTGACTAGGATGGTAGAAGGTGGGGATTGAACCCCAGTAACCAGCAACACTCCGATTGCTGGCACAGCCACTCTACCAACTTCGCCACGCCGTCCCGTATATGCATTTATATAGTATTTAACTTTTGCCATGTACAAACCATAGCTAATGAACCAATGATTAGTTTGAAATCAATATCAAACATATCAATAAAAAAAATTGTCATCTGTGTATGGATTTTTTGTGAAACATATTATATACATTTTGAGAGAAAAATATTATTCAAAATTGTTATGGCTTCAGCCCACACAATGACCCAATGGTGCTCCTTCTGTACTGGTATCTAATTTGCATATATATATGTAATTAAACGACCAAATGTTGACAATGAAGTGCTTTATAACAGTTGTAACACAACTATACATGTCTGTAAACATATTGATCAGTTTGAAATGCTGGCAGACTTTGATGGGTGTCAAACATGTAAGACTTGTGGAATCAAACCCATTCCTATCAACATTTAATTTCATTTACATATGAACCTTTTTTATGAAGGCTTAAAACAGCTTGATGTCACACTGCACTAAAAAAAATCCCAATTGATTAGCAATAACATCATCATCATCATCAGCAGCAGCAGCAGCAGCCGTTGTCAGTCCACTGCTGGACGAAAGCCTCAGCATGTTTCTGCCATAGTGAACGATCTCTCTTGGCGTACTCTTCATGCTGGTTATTAGCCTACACCTTCCACGCTGGCTTGGTGCGGGTTGGAAGGGGTATTTTATATCAGAGATCCTTCTCCTAGACTAATTGCCTTACTGGGCTGTTGAACTTAGTCTGTCCTGTTGGTTGTCCGTGCCCCAATTACCCAGGGACCCGCTCAGCTTTATGGCGCTGACCGCCCGCCAGTCACAAGAGAAGGTGCAAATGGTTCTTTGTGTGCATTTTATAGACGTTAGTTGGGACTCACTTACCCCACACACAACCTCCCATCTCATGCCTGGATGTAGTTTAACGTCATACCCAGGACATTAGCAATAACAGGAGCCCTGTTATTAAAAGATTGAATCAAAAGAGTTTTAGCCTAGAACTTAGTGAATATGGGATTCATGGCTGTTTGAAAGTAGCCGGATCTTGAGGAGCCATTCCTTTAAAAGAGTCATTAAATAGGTTCGTATTAGAGATGTCCGATAATATCGGCCTGCCGATATTATCGGCCGATAAATGCTTTAAAATGTAATAACCAAAATTATCGGTATCGTTTTTTTATTATCGGTATCGTTTTTGTTGTTGTTTCTTTTTGTTTTTTTTAATTGAATCAACATAAAAAACTCAACATACACTTACAATCAGTGCACCAACCCAAAAAACCTCCCTCCCCCATTTACACTCATTCACACTCATTCACACAAAAGGGTTGTTTCTTTCTGTTATTAATATTCTGGTTCCTACATTATATATCAATATATATCAGGGGTGGGCAATTAATTTTTACCGGGGGCCGCATGAGCTACCCGAGCACTGCTAGAGGGCCACATCGACAATATTTCAATTAAATTTTGCTCAATATTATTTTTGATCATCATCGGCAGTCACTCGTAGTCGAGTATGACTGTCCTCAGAATGGATGGATTCCCATTCGGGAGGACGCCTGCGCGTGACGTCTTTTAGCGTGGGGAGACTGATGTGCCTGCAGCCACCACACGGTCCTTGGCAGAGAGGGGCCTTGATCCAGTGGCATGGATCCATGACGACTGGAGACCACTCTCTGTTGCAGCCTTCATCCACCTTCAGTGCCATTGTGACATGCAGTGTCATCCTCCGCCACTTCCACCGTTGAGGTCTTTGAAATGCTATTCAACCCATAGCTGGGACCCTGACAGGTACTACCACCCCGGGTCAGAGTGGACCTGGGAGCAATGATGACTGAGGGGTAACTCCACCTTCCCCAAAACTCCAGAACTCCCGAACTGAAGCCTCATCACCGGATGCAGTTTTGAGTCATACCCAGGACAATTATTTTTGATATATACCGTAAGATAAATAATAATAATAATAATAATAGTAATACTTCAACATAGTGTGTGTAACAGCATTCCATGACTAATATAAATAAATTAACATTAATAATAAATGACAGTAAAATAAGCACACGTATGACTGAGGAGTCATAGTGTAACTTTGTGTGGTGTTTGAGTTGTCCGACTTTTTGTGTGGCCATAAACGCACCAGTGGTTTAGTGCTATGTGTGTTGGTGACAGATGACAAGTTGGTTTTGGCCTGGTTTGTACGGCAGAAAATGACTAGTTTTTCGAGATAGAATTGTTTTACTCATGTTTTTGGTGTGGTTATGTCCGAATATAAACAGTTTTGTTCAATAAAGTGATCGCTATAATTCCTGTCCTCGAAGCATCGCGATAGACGTTACAATAATTGAACGGTGTTCAATTGAACGGTGTTGACGAACACCATTGGGGCCGCTTGTTGTCACTGTCACTCAAAGTTGCATTGCAAAATTCCATAGAATAAATATGTTTATTTTGTTTAGAATTCAGATGGGATTTGATTTGGTGCGCGGCATATACTTGCTGCGCGCAGCGGAGGCTTGAGCAGTGCGCAATTGCGCAGGCACGCACCTTAGGTGAGGGGACGTTGCTTTGCAGTTCATGTGTTGTTGAAAACACGGCATTCCTCATCAACTTTTGTCTTTTTGGCGTCTCGGGTGTAAACCGTGCATCACTTGTCGCTGCATGTGCACCTTCACTCGCAGGTTACACACGGACACACGCCCATAAATAATACTTTTCAAAATAAAAGCAGCACAGTTGTATTGCGCGCAGGACATAGATGTTTTTTCAACTTTATTTTGTAATTGCAGTTGTTCACATTCACTCACAATCACGCACACGCATACGTCCACACGGAAGTAATACAAATAACGATTTTCAAAACAAAAGCAGCACCGTTGTATTGCACACTCGACATAGATACTTTTTTAAATTTATTTTGTAATTTATAATTGGCCTCACGCGGGCCGGACAGGGACGCACAAAGGGCCGGATGCGGCCCGCGGGCCGCAGAATGCCCAGGTCTGATATA
Organism: Entelurus aequoreus; assembly: GCF_033978785.1. Classification (NCBI taxonomy): domain Eukaryota; kingdom Metazoa; phylum Chordata; class Actinopteri; order Syngnathiformes; family Syngnathidae; genus Entelurus; species Entelurus aequoreus. The sequence goes on along the minus strand of NC_084735.1, from coordinate 47,824,282 downwards.
TATCAATACAGTCTGCAAGGGATACAGTCCGTAAGCACAAATTATTATGCATGCTGCTGGTCCACTAATAGTACTAACCTTTAACAGTTAATTTGACTCATTTTCATTAATTACTAGTTTCTATGTAACTGTTTTTATATTGTTTTACTTTCTTTTTCATTAAAGAAAATGTTTTGAATCTATTTATCTTATTTTTTTTATTTTTTTTTTTTTTTAAAGGACCTTATCTTCACCATACCTGGTTGTCCAAATTAGGCATAATAATGTGTTAATTCCACGACTGTATATATCGGTATCGGTTGATATCAGTATCGGTAATTAGAGTTGGACAATATCGGAATATCGGATATCGGCAAAAAGCCATTAGCGGACATCCCTAGTTCATATATATTTATTGATTTATTTTCTTAAGTAACTTTATTTTTATTTTTATCAAGCAATCAATCACTTGAGGCTGTAATACGATAAAAGTTTGGCCAATAAATACAAATGTAAACATTACATCAATATAGACATAATTGGTGAGAATTATTTTATTAAATATTGCTAATAATCGTATTTGGCGTTTGTTTTTGTTGTAAATATTCCACAAGATGGTGCCATTTCCCCATTCTTTGCCTTGCTTGTCATAACCCCTGTGGGTTGCTCGGAAGTGTCTCTAAATGCGATGTTTCCCTTGACTTTTGTTCATTTTGTTTTATTTTGCAGTTGCTAAAATATCTCTGTAATTTTGAATACAGCTTCTAAAAGGCTCCTGTAATTTCAGTTGCTTATTAAACTCCTCCCCTAAGTTAACTGCCAGCGCATGAGTGCATGTGCATGAGTGCATGCGCATCATAGCTTTCACATGAATAGAGCCTTCTGAGACGACTTACTCTGTGATGTCATTGCTCCTTCGATAGAAAGCCAAAAAAGCTTTTGATTCTGATTTTGATTCTCATTCCAGTGGTGTGCTGTCAGGGCCAGCAAGGCCTTCTCTGCTGGCCTAACATAACCAGAAATCATGATCATAATTAAAGATACAATCATTTTTTGTTTTATTTTCCCTAAATATCTCAAATTATTCATATTCTCTTCATGTCATATTATGATCCTTCCAGTGCTGTTGTTTTTAGTTTTAGTTTGTATCCAATCAGAATTCAGCTCGCTTATGTTGCCATGCTGTACCAAATCTGCCAGATGCCTTCAGGATCAACAATGCGGGCGTCTGTGCGCTGTAGGTGAACGGGGACATACAGTTGATAGACAGTTGCGCTAGCCAATCAGATCACGAGTTGTTGTCAGCAAGGCCTTCTAGATGACCTCACGTTGAACGTGACAATTACGCGTCCTGTGATTGGATACTCATCAGGACCGTTAGCGGATGAATTTGGGAACACATAGAGTTGAGAGACAGTTGCGATAGCCAATCAGATCTCAAGTTGTTGACATTAGCTGTTCTGTTACAACTAAAAGTTGTAAACTCTTGTTTTTAAAGTGTGTCATGCTTGTCATTTAATCAACATTGTTACATGTGTATTTGTCGCCATCATGTAGTCAGGGCAGTTACTATATATTTGAGAAGTGCGTGATTTGAATCAAACTTTATTGACGTACGGAAGTTGCATAAGCCAAGCAGAGAAATGTACGGTATATATTTTAATTACTGATGTGTAGAAAATAACCTGTTTTGTATACTGTTGATGTGATTCAATGCTCAGTAGGGTGTAAATGTGTTCCTGTATAGTATTTCTCCAGCAATGATCATGTGGTGACATCAATTATGGTATTTTGAGAGGTAATCATTGAAGTCGGAGATCACTGAAGGCCTAGGTGGGAAACGCACGGCCCGCCACTGTCTCGTTCTGATTCTGAAATGGCAGCGTGGGCAATTTGCATATGCATGTTCTCAACGTTAACTTGAAAGAGCCGTTCAAAAGACCCGACTTGCTCGAAAACGTCACATTTTTAGTCACTCATGTCATGAGTCAATAGTAGTATATTGAGTATAAGTTATGGGAAATCAGAAATCGACAATTTCTGTTATGTATCCATCCATCCATTTTCTACCGCTTATTCCCTTCGGCTGGAGCCTATCTCAGCTACAATCGGCCGGAAGGCGGAGTACACCCTGGACAAGTCGCCACCTCATCACAGGGCCAACACAGATAGACAGACAACATTCACACTCCCATTCACACACTAGGGCCAATTTAGTGTTGCCAATCAACCTATCCCCAGGTGCTAATTTTTGGAAGTGGGAGGAAGGAAGGAGGGAACCCTGCCTGGAGGGAACCCACGCAGTCACGGGGAGAACATGCAAACTCCACACATAAAGATCCCGAGCCCGGGATTGAACTCAGGACTACTCAGGACCTTCGTATTGTGAGGCAGACGCACTAACCCCTCTTCCACCGTGCTGCCCTTCTGTTATGTAACCTCACAAATGTCAAACTTGTCCTCTGTACAAGACAAGGAATAAAAGCCATGTCGACATGGGGGCGGTGCTCTTGCAGGTGGGGCTGGAAAGTGAAGCAGTGGTGCTCTACTTCAGCTGCAACTTAAATAAGCGTAAGCGGCGCTACTATGTGACGAACTGCCGGCAGTTGTACTTGGCCACACACCACGTCACATATCACTCGTGTGTCCTTTACCATCAGAACGGATGACACTGCGCGGCAGTGTTTGTCGCCCAGGGAACCAGAAAGCCAAGTGGCGCAATCGCTGTAGAATGTAATCCTTTCATTTCAGAGTGGTTCATCGAGCCTGAGCTTAGCACGCCAACACTGATGCCCATTCTTGGTGCCCGTGTGCTGTGGATGGTTCCAGTTTCTGTAACCGGCGGAATGCCAAGGAGAGGGAGCTGCCTGGAGACGAGACTGCTGGTGTTTTCTCATCCCTACTCCAACCACTCAACCCCTCTATTGTGTTGTCTCTCTCAATCTACACTGCATCGCTAAACTCTGTCTATCTCAACTCAACCTGTCAAGCCAGATAGCTTACCCAAACAGTCTGTGAAAAATAGCTACAGAAAAGACTCGACTACAATACAGGAACAACTATTATACATCCAATAGATGATATTTGTCCATTACCTGACCGCTTCTATGTTAGCTACCTCTCTTTGTTTATAATGTATATTTTTGGCTGGATTTACTCTCTATTTTATGCTACAGCTGTTACATATACTGTAATATTGTACAAACCCCGTTTCCATATGAGTTGGGAAATTGTGTTAGATGTAAATATAAACGGAATACAATGATTTGCAAATCCTTTTCAACCCATATTCAATTGAATGCACTACAAAGACAAGATATTTGATGTTCAAACTCATAAACTTTATATTTTTTTGGCAAATAATAATTAACTTAGAATTTCATGGCTGCAACACGTGCCAAAGTAGTTGGGAAAGGGCATGTTCACCACTGTGTTACATGGCCTTTCCTTTTAACAACACTCAGTAAACGTTTGGGAACTGAGGAGACACATTTTTTAAGCTTCTCAGGTGGAATTCTTTCCCATTCTTGTTTGATGTACAGCTTAAGTTGTTCAACAGTCCGGGGGTCTCCATTGTGGTATTTTAGGCTTCATAATGCGCCACACATTTTCAATGGGAGACAGGTCTGGACTACAGGCAGGCCAGTCTAGTACCTGTTGTGATCAGATGTTATTACAGGTATGACCGCTAGGGGGCAGTACTGGTTAGTATGCTGCTTACCGTACCACATAAAGTGGTAGAACAAGAATGCATAAAAAGACACATGTATGTTGTTGAGAACATGGAGCATTAAAAGTTAAGTCACTTGCTATCAACAGCCTCATCCTTCAAACACGAACATGACATGGTACCAGGAGTAAACTCGACTTGACGACATGGATTTAAAATCACCGGAGAGTTTGAAACTAACGGGGAATGTCGACGAGAACTGGCGCACCTTCAAACAGCAGTTTCACCTGTACATTGCGGCTATGGGACACGAGACAAAGCCGGAGGCGAGAAAGGTAGCGCTGCTGCTAACAATAGCAGGGCCACAGGCCATAGAAGTATTTAACACGTTTGTGTTTGACACTCCTGACGATAATGGAAAGTTGGATGTAGTGCTTAGCAAATTTGACGCTCACTGTTCTCCGAAGAAGAACGAGACGTACGAAAGGTACGTGTTTCGGTCTCGTACGCAGCGGCAGCATGAGCCATTTGATAGCTTCCTGACGGACTTGCGGCTAAAGGCGCAGTCCTGCAACTTCGCGACGCTGAAGGACTCCATGATCCGGGACCAGATAGTCTTCGGCGTGGAGGATAAAAAGGTCAGAGAGAGGCTACTACGAGAGATGGAGTTGACGCTGGCGGGAGCCATTAAGATCTGCCAGGCGAGTGAGCTGTCCCAAAAGCACGTGAGGACGTTCAGCGAGATGTCTGCAGTCGCCTCGGCGCAGAGCGACAACGCGGCAGCGGTAGGAGCAGTGTCGTACCAGCGGAGACAGCGCACACAGACCCGGCCTGCACGGCAGTCGGAGGACGTGATGATAAGCTGCAAGCGCTGCGGCACAAAGCACAAGCCCCGACAATGTCCAGCGTTTGGTAAGCAATGCTCAAGTTGCCAAGGCAAGAATCATTTTGCTAAACAGTGCTTCTCCAAATGGAAAGAGGGGAAGAAAGGAAAAACTGTAAACATAGTAGATGAGCCTGATCTCAGTGACACGTTCTTTGTTGGCATGGTAAATTTGGAAAGTGAACAAATAAGTAAACCAGACAATGTAAATGACGTCACTGGAGAAGATAAATGGATAGCTCCTCTAATGATAAATGGGACTGTAGTCACCATGAGATTGGACACGGGTGCAAAAGCAAATCTAATAAGCATGTGTGATGTAAAGGCAATGAAAAACAAGCCACAAATAAAAAGAAAAGAATCTGGACTTAAAGACTACAATGGACAACCAATTAAATGTTTGGGCACATGCAGGCTGAGTGTCACAGTTAAAGGAAAAGTGCACCACCTATGCTTCTTTGTTGTGAATGAGGGACGTGAATCACTTCTGGGTGACAGAGCCTGTGAAGAACTAGCACTTGTGAAAAGAGTGTATAGCATTATCCCAAAAAATGACTCTATGGAAACAATTGTTCAGAACTTTTCAGATGTTTTCAAGGGTTTTGGTGTTTTGCCCTTCACATATAAAATACAATTGAAAGAAGATGCCCAACCAGTTGTGCATGCAGCACGCAGAGTTCCAGCCCCACTGAAAGACAGCCTAAAGAAGGAACTCGACAGAATGATCATGCTGGGGGTGATCAAAAAGGTTAATGAGCCTACAGACTGGGTCAACTCAATGGTCATCACAAAGAAAAAGAATGGTGAGTTGAGAATATGTATGGACCCTAAAGATCTAAATGAGAGCATTAAGCGTGAACATTATCAAATACCTACACGTGAAGAGATCATCAGTGAAATGTCAGGTGCCAGCTACTTCACAAAGCTTGACGCCTCACAAGGTTTCTGGCAGCTGAAACTGAGTGAAAGCAGCACAATGTACTGTACCTTTAATACGCCCTTTGGCAGACACTGTTTTCTCAGACTGCCTTTTGGAATAAAGTCAGCACCTGAAATATTTCACAGAGCGATGGAGCAGATCATCGAGGGCTTGGATGGAGTTCGAGTCTACATTGATGACATCATCATATGGGGATCCACAGCCCAAGAGCACAATGAGAGACTAAGCAGAGTTATGGAACGCATAAAAAAGTATGGACTAAAACTAAACAAAAGTAAATGTGAGTTTGGTGTTCAGGAGATCCTTTTCCTTGGAGACAAGCTGTCTGCACGTGGTGTCCAACCAGATCAAGAAAAAATATGTGCAATACAGAACATGCCAAGGCCCACAGACAAAACCGGTGTGCTACGCATCATGGGGATGGTCAATTTTATAGGTAAATTCATTCCCAATTTGACAGCAAAGACATCTTGCATACGAGAGCTTCTGCACAAGGACTGTGATTTTAAATGGACAGTGAAACATGAGCATGAGTGGCAAAAACTCAAGAACACACTGACTACAGCACCTGTGTTGTCATTTTATGACCACACAAAGAGGATAAAAGTGTCAACCGATGCTTCCAAAGATGGTATTGGTGCCGTTCTACTCCAGGCTGAGGGTGAGCACTGGAAACCGGTAGCCTATGCATCTCGGGCTATGACAAAATCGGAATGTCGGTACGCTCAGATCGAAAAAGAATGTTTGGGACTGGCATATGGTTTGGAGCGGTTTCATAGCTATGTGTACGGCCTGCCGTCCTTCACAGTTGAAACTGATCACCGACCGCTGGTTGCCATCATCAAAAAGAATCTGAATGAAATGTCACCGCGGATTCAACGGTTGATGATGAAAATGCAAAGGTATGATTTTGAACTGATATATACTCCAGGTAAACACCTAATCCTTGCTGATGCCCCATCCAGAGCAACTACAGGCGACAGTGTGAGTGCAACAGATGAGGACATACAGTGTCATGTGAACATGGTGTCTGCTACACTGCCTGTGTCAGACACAAAGGCAAGACAAATCGCTGAGGCTACAGCAACGGATGCTGAGTTACAACATGTCATGAGGAACATGGATGAGGGATGGCCGGCTGGCTCATGTCCACTATTTTATCACGTCAGAGGTGAGCTCAGTACTGTGGATGGACTGCTGTTGAAAAAAGGCAGAATTGTTATTCCACAGGCTTTGAGAATGGACATTTTGCACAGGATACATGAAGGCCATCTCGGCATTGAAAAATGCAAAAGGAGGGCGAGAGAGTCGGTTTTCTGGCCCGGACTGAATAAAGACATTGAAACACTCATAAATAAATGTGAAACATGCCAGAAACACAGGAACAAGCAGAGCAAAGAGCCTATGGTGGTTGCTGAGGTGCCAACCGCACCATGGCACAAAGTAGGAATGGACTTGTTTCATCTCAGAGGTAAAGACTATTTAGTGGTAGTAGATTACTACTCAAACTTCCCTGAAATGGCGCTACTAGCAGGCTTAACGTCAACTTGTGTAATAACACATGCTAAATCTATATTCGCCAGGCATGGCATTCCACACACTGTAGTGAGCGACAACGGCCCATGCTTCAGCAGCAAAGAATGGCAGAAGTTTGCGGTGCAATATGATTTCCAGCATGTGACGTCAAGCCCACATTATGCACAATCAAACGGGCAAGCGGAAAAAGGAGTTCACATTCTAAAGCAACTCCTAAAGAAAGCAGCTGACAGTGACTCGGATCCGTATCTGGCTTTATTGAGCTACAGAGCATCACCTCTTCAGTGCGGACTATCACCAGCTGAACTGCTGATGAAGAGGAAGCTACGAACAACCTTGCCGAGTCATTCAAACAATATAATAAAGCAAAAGAATCCCTCAAAGATTGAACATAAGCTACGACAACAGAAGATGATGCAAAAGTCATTTTATGACAAAACAACCAAGCGTCTTCCTCCACTGACTACCAACAACACAGTCAGGATTGAGGATACTGATGGATGGAGTACAAAAGCAACAGTCCTGCAAGAAGTTGCTCCAAGATCGTACACGGTGAGAACTGATGATGGACAAATCCTCAGACGCAATCGTCGCAGTCTGTTGAAGACTCCTCAAGGGACTGTTGGTGAGCTCAGTGTAACTTGTGGTGAATCTCAGGTAATACCCACACCTGTTATGGACTGTAACGCTGACTGTAACACACCTACTCCAAATGAACCTGAGTTAAGAAGGTCCACAAGAGAAATCAAAAGACCTGATAGACTGAACTTGTAAACAAAGAAAAGTCAATATGCATGTTAAATATGTTGAACAAAATGTATATTGATTGTTGTGAAAGTGTTATAAATAGTATTGGCTTAGATTTGAGATAGCCTATGCAATTTGAAATTGTTCATACTGCACATATGTGTCAGAGTTAGACTAAATGAGAATTTGTTAAAATAACTGACCCAGCTAATGTGATTAGTTAGGTCAATACATTTTGTCTTAGAAAAAGGGGGATGTTGTGATCAGATGTTATTACAGGTATGACCGCTAGGGGGCAGTACTGGTTAGTATGCTGCTTACCGTACCACATAAAGTGGTAGAACAAGAATGCATAAAAAGACACATGTATGTTGTTGAGAACATGGAGCATTAAAAGTTAAGTCACTTGCTATCAACAGCCTCATCCTTCAAACACGAACATGACAGTACCCGCACTCTTTTACTATGAAGCCACGTTGATGTAACACGTGGCTTGGCATTGTCTTGCTGAAATAAGCAGGGGCGTCCATGGTAACGTTGCTTGGAAGGCAACATACAGTATGTTGCTCCAAAACCTGTATGTACCTTTCAGCATTAATGGCGCCTTCACATATGTGTAAGTTGCCCATGTCTTGGGCACTAATACACCCCCATACCATTCCAGATGCTGGCTTTTCAACTTTGCGCCTATAACAATCCGAATGGTTCTTTTCCTCTTTGGTCCAGAGGACACGACGTCCACAGTTTCCAAAAACAACTTGAAATGTGGACTCGTCAGACCACAGAACACTTTTCCACTTTGTATCAGTCCATCTTAGATGAGCTCAGGCCCAGCAAAGCCGACTGCGTTTCTGGGTGTTGTTGATAAACATTTTTCACCTTGCATAGGAGAGTTTTAACTTGCACTAACAGATGTAGCGACCAACTGTAGTTACTGACAGTGGGATTCTGAAGTGTTCCTGAGCCCATGTGGTGATATCCTTTACACACTGATGTCGCTTGTTGAGGCAGTACAGCCTGAGGGATCGAAGGTCACCGGCTTAGCTGCTTACGTGCAGTGATTTCTCCAGATTCTCTGAACCCTTTGATGATATTACGGACCGTAGATGATGAAATCCCTAAATTCCTTACAATAGCTGGTGGAGAAAGGTTTTTCTTAAACTGTTCAACAATTTGCTCACGCATTTGTTGACAAAGTGGTGACCCTCGCTCCATCCTTGTTTGTGAATGACTGAGCATTTCATGGAATCTACTTTTATACCCAATCATGGCACCGACATGTTCCCAATTTGCCTGTTCACCTGTGGGATGTTCCAAATAAGTGTTTGATGAGCATTCCTCAACTTTATCAGTATTTATTGCCACCTTTCCCAACTTCTTTGTCACGTGTTGCTGGCATCAAATTCTAAAGTTAATGATTATTTGCAAAAAAAAAAAAGTTTATCAGTTTGAACATCAAATATGTTGTCTTTGTAGCATATTCAACTGAATATGGGTTGAAAATGATTTGCAAATCATTGTATTCCGTTTATATTTACATCTAACACAATTTCCCAACTCATATGGAAACGGGGTTTGTACAATGGTAATTGTTATATATTGTATAAATTATATAAAAATATAATATAATATAATATATCGGCATATATCATATACTGTATATATCCGTCCATCCATTTACTACTGCTTGTCCCTTTTGGGGTCGCTGGGAGTGCTGGAGCCTATCTCAGCTGCATTCGGGCGGAAGGCAGGGCACACCCTGGACAAGTCGCTACCTCATCACAGGGCCAACACAGATAGACAGATAACATTCACACTCACATTCACACACTGTTGCCAATCAACCTATTCCCAGGTGCATGTCTTTATATATATATATATATATATATATATATATATATATATATATATATATATATATATATATAATATGTAAATATTACATATATATTATATTTTATATTGCTACTACTGTACATTTTTAGTCTACTTTATACCTGCAATATCATTTCCATTCATACCCTTTTCCATTCTTTGTAACTGAGCTACTGTGTGGAACAATTTCCCTTGTGGATCATTAAAGTTTGTCTAAGTCTAAGTCAATAAAAAAAAACTATACCGAATAATGACAAATACAATTTACTGTTTTGTGCTTAGTCATCTGGTCATATGGTTTCAAAATAATTAGGGCTGTTTCAATCAAAGTTTTATCCTGCCGATTCCGATCATCCATGAGTGAGAACGGCCGATACCGGTCACATGTAATTTATTTATGGTGAGAGCTATTGACTGTATAACACTGTTTACACGATATTCACACTACTTCCTTAATCTCTTTTATTACATAAAATTGTTTCAGCAAAACAAAGTCAATAGTACAGGATAACTAAATAAAATAAAACAAACCCTATTTACTACTCATTCAAATTGTTAGTTTTTTTTCCTTGGACTTATTCCTGGAGTTTGTAAACAATAACAAACATGATATAAACATTTAAAAAAATCGTTCTAATCACTCTAGTATAACTTGGTATCAACACCATCGAATCATGGATAGATCTTTGTACACCTGGCCGCTACACACCAACACATTATGAAATTAATGTGAAAAAAAGTGATAATGGGATAATACTTAATAATGATACTTCGGGCAGTAAAAATTGAGTTTAGTTGCCACAACGGAGGTGACCATTATTAACTTAGAGGAGTGGCTCCAAGTATGGAGCTGCATAGTTAGCTGCTAGCTGCTTCTGTCAGCCGAGGGACATACAATTAAATGAAATATCAGCAAGAGGGGATTGGCTTTTTTGATCAGAATTGAAAGGCATTAAAAAGTTAAAGTTAAAGTCCCAACGATAGTCACACACACACTAGGTGTGGTGAAATGATCCTCTGCGTTTGACCCATCCCCATGTTCACCCCCTGGGAGGTTGGGGGAGCAGTGAGCAGCAGCGGGGGCCGCGCTCGGGAACTATTTTGCTGATTTAACCCCCAATTCCAACCCTTGATGCTGAGTGCTAAGCAGGGAGGCAATGGGTAACATTTTTATAGTCTTTGGTATGACTCGGCGGGGGTTTGAACTCACAACCTTCCAGTCTCAGGGCGGACACTCTAACCACAAGGCCACTGAGCAGGTTACTCGGCAATGACTGATCATGTACTTTTTATGAAAATCTGAGTAATTGCTGATCGATCGGCACTTCCCTAAAAAATAATGCGTGATGAAGAAAATCTTCATAATGTGCTACATTTTGTTCAAAAAGCATTTGAGCAGCACACATACTGATGTGTTTCTGTAAAGCCTAAAGCACCGTGGTCTGCTTTGTACATTTGTTAGGTATTCTGCAGCCAACATATATTGAGGCAGATAGGCTCCAACGGAGGATGTTCAATAATAAATGGCGGACTCTTCATTGACTTCCCTTAGCCATCTGGTAAGGGACAGTGAATTACACATTATAGATTGTGTTGTAATTTATAAGTGTAAGAAAGTATTGGCATAAGACACATTGAGGCAGAAATATGCTCTTGCATCACGTGGCTTCAACCCCCTCTGATGGCATCTATGGTTTATAGCTCTTCTGCGGGGGGCAGACGTGTGACCTGCAATACTCTTTCAAAATGCTGAGTGAACAACCACAACTCTCCTATTAGCTTCCTGTTTGTAGTAGATGTAGTAAATAATGGTGAATGAAGCAACATCTGCATTGTTGTTGGAGCTAAAAGTAATCATTTTGAAATAATGGTCACTTTTATGGTATCAGAGGAGAGGACGTCTGGGAAGGTGGGCTATGCAACCCCTGAACAAGTTGAGGCCGGGCGGGAAGGAAAACCTAGGAACGATGTACTAAAAAGCCGACCAGTCACAGTCGCAGGGGTAGGTTCCAGTCGTCGTCAGTCATGCAAGTTAAGTGACGCAAAAGCATATTTCAGCCTTTAACTTGAAGTTAATTTGTGGGGTTGCTGTGTGAGGTTTAGTACCTCCAAGGAGGAAATTTCCCTTTAAGAAAAAAAAAAAAGCTTGCAAAACATGCAGTTTAAAATAATAAAACCTGATATAAATGTTTCAGGAGCAACAGTCATGAGTAAATATTGTTTTCTACCATGTTGAGAATGAATTTCTGTCTTGAATCTTAAAAACTGACAACGACTGCTGAGGAAAGACATACTTTTGCTGCTTTATAACGGAGCTCGGGGTAAAAGCCGTGACAGAATCCTTAACAGTTAGCGAGCTGCATGATAGTGAGTGTGACAACATGTCACAAACTAACACAACAGTAACAATGTATACAAAAATTGCAAAAAGACAATGTAGTGAGAAAAAGCTGAAATGTTGACACTAATAACTAATAATACACTTTTTCATTAAACACAAAGCTGACCCTTGCTTTTGTTCTTAAAAAATATAATGTCTGTTTTAATTTTTAATTTTTAATAACAACATAAAACAATGTAAAAATGATGGAGTCCCTAAAGGGACATGGATGTTTTGCAAGATCTCGCAAAAGTTTTTTTTCCTATGTCAGTGAACCGGAAGTGAAACAGACACAGCGAGGGGGGAGCGGGAGCATGCGGGAGCCTACCCATCATCTGTGCTCTGTTGTGGGACCATAATACGATTTGATGTCTTTATATGTTAGGCCAATATTAAAATAGATATTAATAAACTTCTCCCACGGATGATGGGTAGGCTCCTCCATCGCTGTGTCTGTTTTATTTCCGGTTCACTGACATAGGAAAAAAAACCTATTACAAGATCTCGCAAAACATTTTTTTCCCTCCATGTCCCTTTAGGGGCTCCGTAAAAAATGACCATACTGTGACTTTTTAGTAGTTTGGTGGAAAAAGTTTGGACACCTCAGAGTTATCAGTATCAACTTGTTAGCTTTTTTTCTCATCCATCACACATTTTTACTCTTTTTATTTTAAATATTTACTGTTGTTTTTTTATCCAAAAATATGCTGCAAGCCAACAAAACTCGAGCTGCTATCTGCACTATGGACACCTATGTTTTAGTTAGAGATGTCCGATAATATCGGACTGCCGATATTATCGGCCCATAAATGCTTTAAAATGTAATATCGGAAATTATTGGTATCAGTTTCAAAAAGTACAATTTACGACTTTTTAAAACGCCGCTGTGTACACGGACGTAGGCAGAAGTACAGAGCGCCAATAAACCTTAAAGGCACTGCCTTTGCATGCCGGCCCAGTCACATAATATCTACAGTTTTCACACACACAAGTAAATGCAATTCATACTTGTTCAACAGCCATACAGGTCACACTGAGGGTGGACGTATAAATAACTTTTACACTGTTACAAATATGCGCCACACTGTGAACCCACACCAAAGAAGAATGACAAACTCATTTCAGGAGAACATCCGCACCGTAATACAACATAAACACAACAGAACAAATACCCAGAACCCCTTGCAGCACTAACTCTTCCTGGGCGCTACAATATACACCCTCGCTACCCCCTACCCTCCACTTCAACCCCGCCCACCTCAACCTCCTCATGCTCTCTCAGGGAGAGCATGTCCCAAATTCCAAGCTGCTGTTTTGAGGCTTGTTAAAAAAAAAAATGCACTTTGTGACTTCAATAATAAATATGACAGTGCCATGTTGGCATTTTTTTCCATAACTTGAGTTGATTTAGCCCTGTGATGAGGTGGCGACTTGTCCAGGGTGTACGCCGCCTTCCGCCCGAATGCAGCTGAGATAGGCTCCAGCACCCCCCGCGACCCCAAAAGGGACAAGCGGTAGAAAATGGATGGATGAGTTGATTTATTTTGGAAAACCTTGTTACATTGTTTAATGCATCCAGCGGGGCATCACAACAAAATTAGGCATAATAATGTCTTAATTCCACGACTGTATATATCGGTATCGGTTGATATCGGAATTGGTAATTAAGAGTTGGACAATTTCGGGATATCGGAAATCTGCAAATTAGCCAATATCAGACATCTCTAGTTTTAGTATAATGTTTTTTTGCATGGTCAGATAATCATCAAGTTTAAAAATACTTTTGTCAAAATTGAAAGGACGAATATGTTTAAAAAGACAGATGAAGTACTTTATTGATGCACATTATTTCCAGGCTTTTGTGGGCCACATAAACAAGGTGCCGGGTCAGATCTGGCCCCCGGGCCTTGGGTTTGACGGAAGTGGTTTAACACTTAGCATTGAGGCCACAATTCATTTAATTAACATATTAACGCTACAGACACACAAAACGGCATTTTTCCAATATGGCTTACGAAAATCAATTTTAAACTGTCTAAATTCCCGCATAAAGGTTAGATGTTGGGGATTGTCTTTCACATACATTACCGTGTGAACTCTGAGAGTTATTTAAAATTGTTAAAATATAGTACAGTATATAACAAGGGACCTTTAACACTGATCAGCATTTCCATCACAGTATCAGCATAATGTTTATGGAACATCTCGGACCGGCATAAAACATGATTTATTTGCAGGGTTGCAGCCAATAAATTGTCTAAGATGTAATGCCACGTTGTTCTTAAATATCATATATTTCCAATGATCAAAAGCAGGTGGCAAGGGCGTTCGGCAAATGGCAGCAAAGATGTGTGTTTGCTTAGTGAAAGCAGTGGACTCACAGTTGACAGTGATGTCTACAGTCTGGGTATCTGTGTCAATATTGTTGACAGCTGTGCATTCATACGTCCCTGCTCTCTGTCTGGAGATAGATGGGATTTCCAGGTAATCATCATCTGTTGCCAGGTCCCCTACACACCAGGTGCGAGAGAGAGAGAGAGAGAGAGGAAATGGTCATTCAGAAGTGTGACAAGACAACAGCTGTGGCTCCAAGTATAATCTTTATGCTCGGTGTCCTTGCATGTCCTCTGGGAAAGTAACTGCTGCAGTGACATACAGTATTGATGCCCAGGTATACAAACCTTTTCAAAACAAGAAATACATACTTAGATATACAGATGCACTATATTGCCAAAAGTATTTGGCCACCCATCCAAATGACGAGAATCAGGTGTCCTAATCACTTGGCCTGGCCACAGGTGTATAAAATCAAGTACCAAGGCATGGAGACTGTTTCTACACACATTTGTGAAAGAATGGGCTGCTCTCAGGAGCTCAGTGATTTCCAGCGTGGAACTGTCATAGGTTGCCACCTGTGCAACAAATCCAGTTGTGAAATGTCCTCGCTCCTAAATATTCTGGGTTTGGAAGTTGCCAGGAGAACGGTACATTTTGGACTACATTTTTTTTTCGGGGGGGGGGCAAAAAAAAGTGTCCGTTTTCTCAGTACCTGTATTATGATTTCCCTATCAAATGAATAAGTAAATATTGTTTAAAACAAAAAAAGGACCATATTTTTTCGGACTATAAGTCGCAGTTTTTTTCATAGTTTGCGACTTATACTCAGGAGCGACTTATGTGTGAAATTATTAACACATTACCGTAAAATATCAAATAATATTATTTAGCTCATTCACGTAAGAGACTAGACGCATAATATTTAATGGGATTTAGCGATTAGGAGTGACAGATTGTTTGGTAAACGTATAGCATGTTCTATATGTTATAGTTATTTGAATGACTCTTACCATAATATGTTACGTTAACATACCAGGCACGTTCTCAGTTGGTTATTTATGCGTCATATATTGCAGTGGTCCCCAACCACCGGGGGGTACCAATCGGTCCACGGACCGGTACCGGGCCGCGGCCGCACAAGAAATAAAAAATAAAAATATATTTGTTTAATTAAATCAACATAAAAACACAATATATACATTATATATCAATATAAATCAATACAGTCTGCAGGGATACAGTCCGTAAGCACACATGATTGTATTTCTTTATGACAAAAAAAAAACATAACCCCAAATTTTCAAGCGGTCCGCAAGTACAAAAAGGTTGGGGACCACTGATATAACGTACACTTATTCAGCCTGTTGTTTACTATTCTTTATTTATTTTAAATTGCCTTTCAAATGTCTATTCTTGTTGTTGGGTTTTATCAAATAAATTTCCCCAAGAAATGCGACTTATACTCCAGCGCGACTTATATATGTTTTTTCCCTTCTTTATTATGCATTTTCGGGAGGTGCGACTTTTACTCCGGTGCGACTTATACTCCGAAAAATACGGTAGTGTGTCTGCATTATTACTTATAATAACAATATCGCTGATACTTGGTTAATATGCTGGTCACAAGATGTAAATGGAGTAGTGTGGGCAGTTTTTTTAGAGGGCTTAAAGAGCGCAATAGGGTATTGTCATTAGCTCTGTAGCCACCTCGTACTTGCCACATTTTACGAATTAGACCAAAAAAGATATATATATATATATATATATATATATATATATATATATATATATATATATATATATATATATATATATATATATATATATATATGTGTGTGTGTGCTCTTGTCTTCCATAAGGATTGTGAATGATAGGCAAAATTTCCCCCAAAAAGTGCATTTCACAATTATGGCCAAAATAATTATCGCAATTATTGTTATCAATATTAAAATCAGGGTTATTAATAACAATTGTTCATTATGTTGCACAAGTCGACCATTTGTATCATACATTTTTTCTTCTTCTTTCTTTTCAGACACATAGGCCCACTATCCCAGCACCAGGCTACCACGCAGCACGGCCACATGCCATGTTAGGCACCACGACCTACCGGAACAGGGGATACACTCTCGGATGGCATGGATAAGGCGTCATCATGTACACTAATTTGTAATGAAATAGTCTAAAATGAAATAGTCTGCTAAAAGGGCTAAATAAATGTTACCAATATTCAAAGCAAATATGTGTTTTTGTTTATTGTCAGTATTAAGATTTCATCTTTTTCTCATTACATGATGCCTGTAGCTCTTTCTTTTCCTTTTTCATGGTTTTTTCCGGGGCCATAAACAAACATCCACGTTTCGCGGGTGGCCCGCACGTCATCAATTAGATACCCCTGCTTGACCTAATCATACATTTGATCATTTGCAGTGCGAACTTGTAAATTAACTGAGAAAATACAGAAATATACTGTAAGCGTTCTTTAGCATAACGACTGCACTCACGTAAAAGAGTCCTTCGATGTGCAATTAAATTTGGATTTAAGCATGTGCAGATGCCTCAATTCCAATTGGGAGCACACCTTGCAGGTGTTTGCACCCAACTGAAAAGTGTCTCCAGACTCTATTTAGCACGATGGCTAGATCTCTCATATTTTACTCGGACTCCAGTCATCTTATAAACTCTTAACATATCTTATCTTAATGTAGGCAGAATTTGGAGTTAAATTGCTTTTTTTCCACATAAGACCAAAATTACAAAATCACCATTTCTTCCAGTTCTGAATTTACTATTTGTCAAAGACAAGACACTCTTTAATCAGGGATTTGTACATATGTTTGGGTATGTAAGTTTGAATGAATTCTCAAGTATTGTATCACTTGTGCCACTTTCTGCAGTGCAATGAACACAACTATTCGTGTGAAATATATCTGTGTCTGCCTTAGATGATTTGCTGAAAAGTCAGCTACTCTCAAAAAGACAAATTTCAATAATAAATCACTGTGTAGCCGCTCTTAAAAACACAATTGTTCAAAAGTTCAGGGCTGACAGGAATAATGAGTTGGCAATCGTCTTGGGGGAAGAAACTTGGCCGGACAAAGATTGAATGATAGCGCGTCTTGTGCAAAAAGAGGAATACTGTACTACATTTCAAGGTTTCACATTGCATTCACTACTCTCCAGCAAGATTGAAAAGCAAATCCTAACATTGATGCAGACTATGTCGAAACTAAGGTTGTCAACTCCTTGAAAAATGAATAAGAAACACCTTGTTGTCGGGGCCAAGCCAACATGGGGGTGGATTTATTTTTGCCTTCTTTGTACAAATTATTTTACAATACAGTATTTCATTTGACCTGAATTTAATTAGATGCATGTTTTGGAGTAATAAGGAAGACAAATTGTTCAATATTTTATTTTTGAATACAAAAGTTCTCACAAAAGTAACTACAAAACCTGCTCAGTGGCCTTGTGGTTAGAGTGTCCGCCCAGAGATCGGTAGGTTGTGAGTTCAAACCCCGGCCGAGTCATACCATATAAAAATGGGACTGCTTGGCACTCAGCATCAAGGGTTGGAATTGGGGGTTAAATCACCAAAATGATTCCCGAGCGTGGCCATTGCTGCTGCTCACTGGTCCCCTCACCTCCCAGGGGGTGGAACAAAGTGGATCAATCGGTCAAATGCGGAGGTTAATTTCACCACACCTAGTGGGTGTGTGACTATCAGTGGTACTTTAACTTTATCAGTGGTACTTTAACTTTAAAGGCCTACTGAAACCCACTACTACCGACCACGCAGTCTGATAGTTGATATATCAATGATGAAATCTTAACATTGCAACACATGCCAATACGGCAATTTTAAATTTCCCGCGAAATATTCTGCTGAAAACGTCTCGGTATGATGACGTTTGCGCGTGACGTCACGGATTGTGCGGACATATTGGGACACCATTGTGGCCAGCTATTAAGTCGTCGGTTTTCATCGCAAAATTCCACAGTATTCTGGACGTCTGTGTTGGTGAATCTTTTGTAATTTGTTTAATGAACAATGAAGACAGCAAAGAAGAAAGCTGTAGTGGGATTGGTGTATTAGCAGCGGACTACAGCAACACAACCAGGAGGACTTTGAGTTGGATAGCAGACGCGCTGCCGTGAATATGCAGCTTTGGCTTCCAAACATTTGATCGCTTACCCGTACGTGCGTGCCGCTATGTGCATGTCACGTACGTAACTTTGGGGAAATATATGTGCTGTATGAACTTTACGGAGATGAACGGTACTTTTGGCTGTGGGATTGAGTGTGTTGTGCGGGTGTTTGATTTGTGTTGGTGGGTTGTATGGACGGGAGGGGAGAGGTGTTTGTTATGCGGATTAATTTGTGGCATACTAAATATAAGCCTGGTTGTGTTGTGGCTAATAGAGTATATATATGTCTTGTGTCTATTTACTGTTTTAGTCATTCCCAGCTGAATATCAGGTCCCACCCACCTCTCACAGCATCTCCCCTATCTGAATCGCTTCCACTGCCCTCTAATCCTTCACTCTCACTTTCCTCATCCACAAATTTTTCATCCTCGCTCAAATTAATGGGGGTAATCGTCGCTTTCTCGGTCCGAATCGCTCTCGCTGCTGGTGGCCATGATTGTAAACAATGTGCAGATGTGAGGAGCTCCACAACCTGTGACGTCACGCTACTTCCGGTACAGGCAAGGCTTTTTTATCAGCGACCAAAAGTTGCGAACTTTATCGTAGATGTTCTCTACTAAATCCTTTCAGCAAAAATATGGCAATATCGCGAAATGATCAAGTATGACACATAGAATGGACCTGCTATCCCCGTTTAAATAAGACAATTTCATTTCAGTAGGCCTTTAAAAGCACTTGGAGAGCACACAGATCCACCAAGCTCTAACTCCAGGAGTAAAAAAGTTCTGAATCCAGGTGGTCATCCACATCACCCCCAAAATGTAACCAGTTGTTCCTTATTCCATTTCTGACATCGATCGTTTAATCAAAATGTGCCCATACATTTTTGTACTACTAGCTACTGTCAAGATGTGTGCATTTCTGCATGTAATTTGATAAAGTGTATTCTGTGAATTGCCCACCAGATGATGTCAGGAAAGGACACCAGTTAAAAATATCTTAAATTATGTTTTACTGTTTAAACATTTTAATGTGTTTTAAGTAGGGCTGTCAAACTATAAAAAATGTTAATTGCGATTAATCGCATTTTGTTCATAGTTAACTCAAAATTATTTGCGATTAATCGCAGATAGGTATACTTTTTCACTATTAATAAGTGTACCTTAATAGATCATTTTCAGGAGGGGTGGCTTCATATTGCTGCATGACAATGTTTTGACATTCTATATTAATCAATAAAATGTAATATTTCGCCTGCTAATCATTCTGTAATTGAGGACTCGACCAGAACATGTTATAAAAGAATTAACACAATATTTCAGCCAGCCAGAAAAATCCTGCCCCCGGCCATATTCCTCAACTGATGTACTAGCATTTCTTTAGGTGCAAATATCACAGAATAGCAGTGCAAAACATATTTGACAAAGCATGAACCTAATGTAAGACATTTTTATTTTGTTAATGTCAGGGTTTCCCCTAAATTGCCAAAATACCTGTAGAGGTGAGGGCGTGGTTGATATGACATCATTACTTGATTTGCTATTATGCATATATTCTTTAAAAAGGCAAACAAAATGTGGATATACATTTAAAACACATATTTTATTATTAAGTATAGTATTAACATATATATTTTTTCTAACATAATATCATCGTTTTGTTCTATTTTTAAATTGTTGCTGCTGATTGTACAATGTACTTTGAGAATTTTTTTATATTTTTTTTAGAGATTTCTCCATTCCTTTTAGTCACTGTAGTAAAAATGATTGGCAAAAATTCTAGCATCTATTTCTGGTGTTATTAGCGACTGTACTCGTGTTTGGAGACTTTGTTTAGATTCTGTCTGTGACGAAAAGTGAGCAGCAAAGAGCCTGACGTCAATCCAATCCAATCCACTTCATTTGTATAGCACATTTAAACAACAGAAACGTTTCCAAAGTGCTGCGTCACACTTGCTTGGCATTGCTTGGAGCCTTTCTCTCTTTAAAAACCGCCAGTGTCATCTTAAATTGGGACGATAGCTGTTTGCGGGTATATTTCGAATATATTAAAGTACATCCACAGAACGAACACGCTGCTTCCGCTCCAGACAACCCCGTGCGTATAGCTTACGTCATCAGAACATCGGTTTCGGGAGCACCAAATTTTCGGTGCATCATTAGTCTATAGTGCGCATATAATATATATAGTCATTCATTCTGTAACTTCCTGCTGGTGTTAATGTGTATGTTAGTGTGTTATGGTGCTCATTTTTCCCATGGTCTATGAACACACCGTGTCGGCAGGGAATGAACAAGTGTTGTGTGTCTAGGAGTGTAGCACGGAGGCAGACGTGTGTGCACGGAGGAAATACTTGCTGAAATTGGGCTTATTATCATAAAATTGGTCATAAAAACTAAAAATAGCGTCAGACTTTGCTTGTTTTCTCTTGGACACTACAATACTTTATATTACTTTATTTGGTTAGGCTCATATGAAGCCTGTACATTAAGGAGAAATCCTAAAGGTAGTTAAACTGGATGTATGGCGCAGCGCTTTTATTTTGAAGTGTGTGATTGGTTTGAGAAAGTGTCTTGACATGTTTTGATGTCGGATCAACTGTTTGCAATAAACAAATCTCCCTTCGACATCCTGCCGCACCGTCTTTCCTTTCTGTTGCATTTTTATGTCATCTGACTTACTGAATCAGTCACAGTTACAATCTAAATGCTATGTTATCACTGTCCCTTAAAGGCCTACTGAAATGAGATTTTCTTATTTAAACGGGGATAGCAGATCCATTCTATGTGTCATACTTGATCATTTCACAATATTGCCATATTTTTGCTGAAAGGATTTAGTAGAGAACATCGACGATAAAGTTCGCAACTTTTGGTCGCTGATAAAAAAAGCCTTGCCTGTACCAGAAGTAGCGCGACGTCACAGGTTGAAGAGCACCTCACATCTGCACATTGTTTACACCAGCAGCGAGAGCGATTCGGACCAAGAAAGCGACGATTACCCCATTAATTTGAGCGAGGATGAAAGATTTGTGGATGAAGAAAGTGAGAGTGAAGGATTAGAGTGCAGTGCAGGACGCCAGGGTGTATCTTTTTTCGCTCTGACCGTAACTTAGGTACAAGGGCTCATTGGATTCCACACTTTCTCCTTTTTCTATTGTGGATCACGGATTTGTATTTTAAACCACCTCGGATACTATATCCTCTTGAAAATGAGAGTCGAGGACGCGAAATGGACATTCACAGTGACTTTTATCTCCACGACAATACATCGGTGAAGCAATTTAGCTTCAGAGCTAACGTGATAGCATCGTGCTTAAGTGCGGATAGAAACAGAAGAAATAAGGCCCTGACTGGAAGGATAGACCAAAAATCAACAATACTATTATTACTTCTACTTTCAGGAGACACCGAACCAAACCCTGGACCTGTAACCACACGGTTAATGCTGTCCAGCCTGGCGAAGCCTAGCAATGCTGTGGCTAATGACGCCATTGAAGCTAACTTAGCTACGGGACCTCGACAGAGCTATGCTAAAAACATTAGCTCTCCACCCGCCCTCATCTGCTCATCACCACCCGTGCTCACCTGCGTTCCAGCTATCGAGGACGCGACAAAGGACTTCACCCGATCATCGGTGCGGTCGGCGGCTAGCGTCAGATAGCGCGTCTGCTATCCGACTCAAAGTCCTCCTGGTTGTGTTGCTGTAGCCAGCCGCTAATACACCGATCCCACCTACAGCTTTCTTCTTTGCTGTCTTCATTGTCCATTAAACAAATTGCAAAAGATGTCCAGAATACTGTGGAATTATGTGGTGAAAACAGACGACTCAAGCCGGCCACCGTGCTATTCCAAAATGTCTGCTTCAACCCGTGACGTCACGCGCAAACGTCATCATACCGAGACGTTTTCAGCCGGATATTTCCCGGGAAATTTGAAATTGCACTTTATAAGTTAACCCGGCCATATTGGCATGTGTTGCAACATAAGACTGTGTGGTCGGTAGTAGTGGGTTTCAGTAGGCCTTTAACCGTTATCTAAACACAGAAGTGAAGCACCACCCACCTCTAGAATGACGCGTGCAGCAGGTGTTTGCTGCAGGGATGTTGCCTCTCCTCACGGTAAAAAAATAGTCTTTCTTGTCGGGAGAACAACTTGCCATGGTTTTGAACCTGATATTTCCATAAGGTAGACTTTACCTTATCCATTTCTGCTCACTTGTGGCTCAATGGTAGCAAGTGAACTGCAGCCAAGTTCCCCCGCTACGACACGGCTCGAGGGTCAAAAAGGACGTGTTCCCGTTAATCGGCCATTAAAAAAATGATTGCCGTAATTGGAATTCATAGTTAACGCCCTAGTTTGAAACTTATTTTTTGGAACATGATGATACGAAAAAGATGTCAAATGAATGTCAAATGTTACCAGAATATTTGTATGTAAAGTAGGAAAACAAGATAATGTTCTAAGATAATTTCAAGATGAAAATGTATGTTTTAAGGCTTTTAAAAGAGAGCGAAAAGGATGTCCACTCAGTTTGAGTTCATCATCATATCTTATCGGATCAGACAGAGAGCCAAGTCTTAGCCAACGGTGTGGCTTTTTTCAGGTCGTTGTTTGTGACGTGGACCTGGTTTAAAGGGCATTGCTCCTTGATGTGATGAAAGTCTTGTTGAGCTTCACCACAGTCGCACCGGCTGTCAGTTTTTAGGCCCCACCTTGTTTGTTGGCTTCTTGCTAATTATTAGCGGAGTCCAAACCACCACATAGCGTAATCTAATGCAAGTGAAATTACTGAATTTTGTAACAAATGACTACAATTTGTGTTTTATGTTTAACAATGAGTGTTTTGACTGGTACATGGCTTATCTGTGTGGTTTTAGCCATAGTATTGTTTTTAGTATTTTAATGATTTGTATTTGTCTTAAACCACAGACCAATAGTGGCAACCATAAAGAATGAAGCATTTAATACAATGTCAATAAAGCTTTCTTTTCTATTCTAACCCAATTGTAGATTATGGCAGGCTATATGTAATACATACAAATGTTGTTTGAGTGCCTAGTATGTTTAAAATAATTTAATTTGTATTTTAATCTTATAAAATTGTTCTTCAAGTGCAATAAGAAATGTATCGTGGAATTTTCTGTTAAAATAAAGTAATTTCTTGTGGTACGGTTTATATTGAATAGGCATCGAAATATATACCGGGTACCGGTGAAAAATGTAATCAATTGTTCCTAATCCCATTTTGGACAGTTCCTGATAGTTTGATGAAAATACACCTTTAACTTTTGAGGTATCTATAGCAAGATGAAGAGAATGGAGTGAACCATCATGTCTGTCATCCACTCTCTTGGTCTCTGCTGGACCGCCAGGATACACAAACACTGACGGCCTTGAACCGTACATGTAATATATAACATACTAGAAATTATACAGTTCAGGCCCAAAATCCAATCAATTGTTCCTTATCCCATTTCAGACATGTTTTTAAAGTTCCATGAACATTAATTAATGTTTTTTTTTTATTTTTGGGTTATGTTGCTGACTAACAAATAAACCCCAAGGATTACATTACCTCCAAGCGGAGACAACAACTCTCTTATGGCATTTTGCCTTTAGGGGTCTCCCCTGAGAGACAATTGCATTATGAGTAGCTTAACATTAACTCTGGTTAAAGTTAAGTTACAAGTTAAAATTCCAACAATAGTCTCTCACACACACTAGGTGTGGTGAAATTATCCTCTGCATTTGACTCATCCCCATGTTCACCCCATGGGAGGTGAGGGGAGCAGTGAGCAGCAGCGGTGACCGCAAATCATTTGGTGATTTAACCTCCAATTCCAACCCTTGATTCTGAGTGCCAAGCAGGGAGGTAATGGGTCCCATTTTTATAGTCTTTGGTATGACTCCGCCGGGGTTTGAACTCACAACCTTCCACTGAGCAAGTTACTCTTGCAAACGCAACCCTGACTCTGACGAGCTCTCTCTGCCACAAAAGGTATGCCATTGAACAACCAGGGATCAACAGAAATGTCCGTACTAATATATTATCTTATTGGTGACAAAGCAGAATAGGGCTGGAAAGATGTTTCAGTTAATTAATTCAGTTTGAAAAGATCAAGCATTCACTAAAAGGGTTCTGGGATACATTATTCTCCATCTGGTGTTGACATACTTGAACGTATTGGAAACTGCGCCTACTTAATAATAATGATTCATAATTTCCAGCTATTTTGGTCCATCTAATTCAGAGTCAGGCCTGTATAGTTTCACAGTAAGCTCTGTTTTTTGAGGTTGGGCTAAGTTTTACTTTAGAAGCGGGTTGGGAAGGGTGTTTATTTCTCTTTTTGTGTCAATTGCTATGTGTGTGTAGTATAAGAAATTATATACACTTTTTTCTGAGGACGTTTAATGCATTCTAAATAATAAATACATTTGATGGAGCCAATGCGGGCCGTTCAATTCTGCCTATAGTGCCCCTAAAAAGCATCCAAACACCTCCATTAGGGTTGTATATACATTGTGTAAGTATATATGTTATGTAGTAACAGGCACATTTATAATAACATTTAATATTGACGTATTTCGATAATTTTAAGCATACACAACGCATTAATTTAAAAAATGCATCACGACCTTTGCTTTTTTTTCTTCATCAATGATTTTTGCTCACTGCAGACTTTATGAGAGCCAACAAACATAATAAAACATCACTTACTGTACACGATCTACTGTCATTAGGATGCCGACTGCTGGGATGTTCATATATTCCATTTTAGGTGAAAATTGTCTCATAATCCTCGC
Organism: Entelurus aequoreus; assembly: GCF_033978785.1. Lineage (NCBI taxonomy): Eukaryota > Metazoa > Chordata > Actinopteri > Syngnathiformes > Syngnathidae > Entelurus > Entelurus aequoreus. Next base: position 47,798,980 of record NC_084735.1, on the reverse strand, counting down.
GAAGAAACGGGGTGGGGGGTAGGGGGGAGTAAGCGTCTTTTTAATAATAATAATAATGGATGAGTTTTATATAGCGCTTCTCTGGACACTCAATGCGCTTCACAGAGAAGTGTCATTCTGGCCATTTGCCGGTCCTCAATGGCTGTCAATGTGTACCAACTTGTCGGATTATATTCTCGGGCCATCTACTTTCCAGGTGAGATGCATGATTTATGATCTACAATAAACTTACAGGGAGCAAGGAAGCAAGGAAATAGCAGACAACTCGATGATGTAAATATAGGGACACACGGAAGTGATTAAATCGCCGATATAAATAGTTTGTTTGCGTTAGCACTAATAATAACAACATCTCTAACACTTGGTTCATATTTAAGTCACAAAATGTAAATGGAGTACTGTTGGCATTTTTGAATGGTTATTTATTGGATTTTATGGGCGAAATAGTGGCGCTTTTATTTACGTTTATTTAATATTCAGGTGTGTATAGTTTCACAGTAAGCTCTGTTTTTTGAGGTTGGGCTAAGTTTTACTTTATAAGCGGGCTGGGAAGGGTGTTTATCTCTCTATATTTTTAAATTGCTATATGTGTGTTGTATATGAAATTATATACACTTTTTTCTGTGGACGTTTTTCTTATACTGTGTTTTTTATATCAGTGCTATAAAAAAAAAAAAAAAAAATTAAAAAAAAAAAAAAAAAAAAAAAATATATATATATATATATATATATATATATATATATATATATATATATATATATATATGAGAAGAAGAACAGATAGGATGTGACTCTTACACCGTGCTTCCAATGCTACAGCTTTGCAAGGTAAATTCTATGTTCCACCGATTATCAGCCTTGGGCATACGGAATTTTTTTATGTCCCAGGCAGCCTTTGATGGATCATCCTCTTTGAAGGAAACAACCATAAAAGGGTGAGTTAAGCTACGAATCGTAGAAATACACTACCTCTGGGTTTTACATATTATCACACTGCACAGAAGAAGCTGGATCTCTATAGAGGTTTGCCGATGAAGATGATGTGTTGTGACATTAGTTTAGATTGTTATCATCCACAGCACGGATAGATCAGTATACAAAGGAGAAACAGATTGGCTAATTTCTTTGAATGTGTCTGTTGGACAGTATTTTGTGATATGTTTAGTAAAACAAGTTGCTCGAGCTTGGCATGTCAGATTCAGTTGGCAGGTGTTGGGCTTGGATTTTCAGAAACAAATTGAAGCAAAAGAATAAAAAAAAATGTTGATAGCTAGCATGGGGACAGAATACATAATTTTTGGGGGGATGTATTAAATAATTTGGCTGCATCACACAAGCCTCCAGTGAGTTGGAAGCAGTGCCTAGATCAATAAACAGGGTGCCTGTTCAACCCAGTAGATGAAGCTCACAAAAACAAGGATGGACCACGCTGATTGAGGAGAGATGCTTCTGACAGGAATGAAGAGAAAAACAGAAAACAAGTGAAGATAACCGCAACAAAAATTATCAGGAAATGTGATAAAGCATACATAATTGGGGTGTAACTGAGTTTTTGGACCAAAGCTTCAGTTAATTTTCGGTACGTTTTTTGTGTTTAAGGAGAATAACTTAATTTTCCAATCAAAAATGTCTCTTTATTTTGCTTGTCAGCAAAAACTGTATTTAAAGTATCACCGGTGTACTGGATACTATACCACTTTTCTAAAGTTAACAATAACTAAACAACACTTTCCAATGTTAAATTTCCTCTTATTCCTTGACTACTTGTATACACGGTGGTGTGCCGTCAGGGCCAGCAAGGCCTTCTCTGCTGGCCTAACATAACCAGAAATCATGATCATAATTAAAGATAAAAGTATTTTTTGATTTACTTTCCCTAAATATCTAAAATGATTAATATTCTCTTCATGTCATATTACGCTCCTTCCAGTGCTGTTGTTTTTAGGTTATAGAGTTTGAATCCAATCAGAATTCAGCTAGCTTATGTTGCCATGCTGTACCAAATCTGCCGGAGGCCTTCAGAATCAACAATGCGGGCGTCTGTGCACTGTAAGCGATCGGGGACATACAGTTGATAGACAGTTGCGATAGCCAATCAGATCACAAGTTGTTGTCAGTAAAGCCTTCTAGCTGGCCTAAGGAAGATATATATTGTGATGTTATGAGCTAGGTAACACTAGATCTCCATTACCCAGCATGCCACAGTAGTGAAGAGCATGCGCAGTAGCCCCGTTTAGGTTGTTGAATGTAGACATGCCGGCAGCTTGATGTTATCGATGAGCACGCTGAGGAGTAAACTTTAAGAACTCAGCCAACACGCCTCGTCTGCATCTTTTATGATTAGACAAGACAACACATGTATTTGCAAGGCCATTTTCAAGAAGGATATTTAAAGAGAAACTACATCTTGTGAGACGATGTCAGCCAACCCCGGAAGCTAGCTCAGCTGTCCCGGCGATGAAATGTGAGTTCAGATATTGTGTTTCTTTATTTGTCACGTTTAATATGTTTTTTTGCAATTTTAATTTTGACAGTACCACATAAGATATGTTTTAATTGCTGATGCGGGTTTATTGATTTTTAAATGCGCCGGAAAATAACCTGTTTTGTACAATACCCAGTAATGCGTAAATGTGTTTCTGTATAGTATTTCTCCAGCAATGGTCATGTGGTGACATCAATTATGGTATTTAGAGAGGTAATCATTGAAGTCGGACATCACTGAAGGCCTAGGTGGGAAACGCACGTCCCGCCACTGTGTATACACCAATACTTATCACACGTGATTTGGCAGCGGGACGCACCATACCACCTTAATGGCAAGCAGTGACCCAAATGTCGGACATTTACTACCTCAAATAATTTATATTTAATGTAAATACATTAAAGTGCAGTTCTGATTTGAGGTAATGCAAAATAACAATGTGTCCCATCATAAAACAAGTTCAATGATCTTTCCAGAAAGTTTGTATCCACAAATTGTGGATAACAACTTATTTTGTGAGAAAATTGTCACGGCCAGGGCGCATTGGAATGCGCCCTCATCCTTGCGCTCTTTTTGTCGCACCTCGGGACACGCCCACGGCCGCAGCGCACATCCAGGGACGCGCCGTGCACATCTCCGCCCTGCAGCAGCCTCCAGCTGCAATCATTTACCGGCAATCAGCACACCTGCCTGTAATGAAGGAGGTGCCTTCATAAGCCTGGACAACTTGGCATGCCGGCGCCGGAATATAATCTTCTGTTGGCGTACAGTAAGCGATCATCCTGCTTGATGCAATCCTGCTCTCTCTGTCTTTCCGTCGCCTTGAAAGTGAGCTGTGCGTCTCACTTTTCCCCGGATCTCCCTCTGGACTCTGACTGCCTCCCTCGATCCTTGACTTCCCTGGCTTTGGACTCTGACCTGTAGACTTCTCTCTCCCCTGGACTTCCTTGTATCTCGTTCAACATTTACGGTAACACTCAACAGCTAATCTACAACACACAGCCTTACACCATACACACTCTTGGATTTTGTCACACTTCATTTCCTTAGTTAGTATATTATTATTGTTTTATGATTATATATATAGCCTATTTATATATATAATAAATCCTTTAACATTACTTCCCTCTAGAGTCTGTTGCCGTCACCTTCCCCTGTTAAACCATAACAAAAATACAAATTCAAAAGTCTCGGTTAAGGTTTTCAGTGCATGATATATCTGAGTTGAATCAGACAAAACACATAAAACGTATGATTAAAAATGATTTAAGTATAAATAAAAAAACACATTTCTTCAATAGGTAAATTTTATCTACCAGTCTGGACCAACAGTTCCGTCACATAGTTTGACCTGCAAGTCCACATTGTGGGCGGGATTTATTAAAGCAAAAAGGTATACTGCAGTGGAGTGGTGACAGCTGTCTCTCGCCAGGACCATTCAACAGATTTGACTTAAGCATGTGCTTCTTTAAATTGCTGTCTTTCAAATATTCTACTAATGCTGGCAATAAATCTAGATTTTTTTCATCTTTACCATGTGAGGGGGTAAAGTGGGATAAGTTGGGAGAGGCACAACTATACTTGAAAGCCGCAGTGAGAGCTTTTTGGTACCAGCACAAGTGCACACACACACATGCACATGCATGCGCACAAAATGTAAAATGAATGACAAAAGCTAAAACCTATTGTCCATAAGGGCAGATTGTTCCATGCAGGGCGGACCTGCATTTTACAGCGTACCATTGCATCCCTAATACATAGCCCTTGGGGTTTACTATGAATACAGTAAGAAATGAGGAAAGAGTGTTTTAGGCCTAAAACCTGTCAGTGGACAATATGAAACCAAATAAATTAAGAAGGTATTTAGAGACCTCCATACCAGTTATGTCAATAAACCACTACCTTTTTGTAAAATGAACACAAACAAAGGACCCAGTTTTCCCTCGCCCGGACGCGGGTCACCGGGGCCCCCCTTTGGAGCCAGGACCGGAGGTGGGGCACGATGGCGAGTGCCTGTTGGCCGGACCTGTCCCCATGGGGCCCGGCCGGGCACAGCCCGAAGAGGCAACGTGGGTCCCCCCTCCATTGTGCTCACCACCCAGAGCAGGGGCAATAGAGGTAGGGTGCAGTGTGAGCTAGGCAGCAGCTGAAAGCAGAGCACTTGGCGGTCCGATCCTCGGCTACATAAGATAGCTCTTGGGACGTGGAACGTCACCTCGCTGGGGTGGGGGGGGAGCCTAAGCTAGTGCGTGAGGTGGCGAAGTTTTGGCTAGAAATAGTCGGACTCACTTCGAGGGCTCTGGAACCAGTTCTCTTGAGAGGTGCTGGACTTTCTTCCACTCTGGCGTTGCCAGCAGTGAGAGGCGACGGACTGGGGTGGCAATTTTTGTTGCCCCCCGGCTCGAAGCCTGCACGTTGGAGTTCAACCCAGTGGACGAGAGGGTAGCTTCCCTCCGCCTTCGGTTGGGGGAACTGGTGCTGACTGTTGTTTGCGCTTACACGCCAAACGGCAGCTCAGAGTACACACCCTTTTTGGATTCACTCGAGGGAGTACTGGAGAGTGCTCCACCGGGCGATTCCCTCGTTCTACTGGGGGACTTCAACGCTCATGTTGGCAACGACAGTGAAACATGAAAACAAAGTTTCGTTGTACTTGTGCAATGACAATAAAGACCTCTCTGATCTGATCTGATCTGAAACCTGGAGAGGTGTGAATGGGAAGAATGGCCGCCCGGATGTGTGGTGTTTTGTTATTGGACTTTTGTGCTCGTCACAGATTGTCAATAACAAACACCATGTTCAAACATAAGGGTGTCCATATGTGCACTTGGCACCAGGGCAACCTAGGCCGCAGTTCCATGATCGACTTTGTAGTTGTGTCATCAGATTTGCGGTCTCATGTTTTGGACACTCGGGTGAAGAGAGGGGCGGAGCTTTCTACCGATCACCACCTGGTGGTGAGTTGGCTGCAATGGTGGGGGAGGATGCCAGACAGACCTGGCAGGCCCAAACGCATTGTGAGGGTTTGCTGGGAACGCCTGGCAGAGTCTCCTGTCAGAGAGAGTTTCAATTCCCACCTCCAGAAGAACTTTAAACATGTTACGAGGGAGGCGCTGGACATTGAGTCCGAGTGGACGATGTTTCGTACCTCTATTGTTGAGACGGCAGATTGGAGCTGTGGCCGCAAGGTGGTTGGTGCCTGTCGTGGCGGTAATCCTAGAACCCGCCAGCGGTGAGGGATGCCGTCAAGCTGAAGAAAAAGTCCTATCGGGCTCTTTTGGCTCATAAAACTCCGGAGGCAGCAGACAGGTACCGACAGGCCAAGCGGTGTGCGGCTTCAGCGGTCGCGGAGGCAAAAACTCGGACATGAGAGGAGTTCGGGGAAGCCATGGAAAACGACTTCCGGACAACTTCGAAGCGATTCTGGACCACCATCCTCCGCCTCAGGAAGGGGAAGCAGTGCACTGTCAACACTGTGTATGGTGGGGATGGTGTTCTACTGACCTCGACTGCGGATGTTGTGGATCGGTGGAGGGAATACTTCGAAGACCTCCTCAATCCTACCAGCATGTCTTCCTATGAGGAAGCAGTGCCTGGGAAATCTGTGGTGGGCTCTCCTATTTCTGGGGCTGAGGTTGCCGAGGTAGTTAAAAAGCTCCTCGGTGGCAAGGCCCCGGGGGTGGATGAGATCCGCCCGGAGTTCCTTAAGGCTCTGGATGCTGTGGGGCCGTCTTGATTGACAAGACTCTGCAACATCGCGTGGACATCGGGGGCGGTACCTCTGGATTGGCAGACCGGGGTGGTGGTTCCTCTCTTTAAGAAGGGGAACCGGAGGGTGTGTTCCAACTATCGTGGGATCACACTCGTCAGCCTTCCCGGTAAGGTCTATTCAGGTGTATTGGAGAGGAGGCTACGCCAGGATAGTCGAACCTCGGATTCAGGAGGAACAGTGTGGTTTTCGTCCTGGTCATGGAACTGTGAACCAGCTCTATACTCTCGGCAGGGTCCTTGAGGGTGCATGGGAGTTTGCCCAACCAGTCTACATGTGCTTTGTGGACTTGGAGAAGGCATTTGACCGTGTACCCCGGGAAGTCCTGTGGGGTATGCTCAGAGAGTACGGGGTAACAGACTGTCTTATTGTGGCGGTCCGCTCCCTGTATAATCAGTGTCAGAGCTTGGTCTGCATTGTAAGTCGGACCCGTTTCCAGTGAGGGTTGGACTCCGCCAAGGCTGCCCTTTGTCACCGATTCTGTTCATAACTTTTATGGACAGAATTTCTAGGCGCAGTCAGGGCATTGAGGGTATCTGGTTTGGTGGCTGCAGGATTAGGTCTCTGCTATTTGCAGATGATGTGGTCCTGATGGCTTCATCTGGCCAAGATCTTCAGCTCTCACCGGATCGGTTCGCAGCCAAGTGTGAAGCGACTGGGATGGGAATCAGCACCTCCAAGTCCGAGTCCATGGTTCTCGCCCGGAAAAGGGTGGAGTGCCATCTCTAGGTTTGGGAGGAGATCTTGCCCCAAGTGGAGGAGTTGAAGTACCTCAGAGTCTTGTTCACGAGTGAGGGAAGAGTGGATCGTGAGATCGACAGGCGGATCGGTGCGGCGTCTTCCGTAATGCAGACACTATCGATCCGTTGTGGTGAAGAAGGAGCTGAGCCACAAGGCAAAGCTCTCAATTTACGGGTTGATCTACGTTCCCGTCCTCACCTATGGTCATGAGCTTTGGGTCATGACCGAAAGGACAAGATCATGGGTACAAGCGGCCGAAATGAGTTTCCTCTGCCGGGTGGCGGGGCTCTCCCTTAGAGATAGGGTGAGAAGCTCTGTCATTCGGGAGGAGCTCAGAGTAAAGCCGCTGCTCCTCCACATCGAGATGAGCCAGATGAGGCGGTTCGGGCATCTGGTAAGGATGCCACCCGAACGTCTCCATAGGGAGGTGTTTCAGGCACGTCCAAACGGTAGGAGGCCACGGGGAAGAGCCAAGACACGTTGGGAAGACTATCTCTCCCGGCTGGCCTGGGAACGCCTCGGGATCATCCGGGAGGAGCTGGACGAAGTGGCTGGGGAGACGGAAGTCTGGGCTTCCTTGCTTAGGCTGCTGCCCCCGCGACCCGACCTCGGATAAGCGGATGAAGATGGATGGATGGATGTAAAATTAATGATGGAGCTGACATGTGATCAATGTTTTGACCAGTTTAAATGTTAGAAAATGAGTTCAAACTTAAAGAGGAACTGCACTTTTTTGGGAATTTCGCCTTTCGTTCACAATAATAATAAGAGACAAGAACACCCGTCTTTTTTTTTTTTTGCATTCTATTTTGTAAAAATCAGCTTGTTCTAGGTGGCTGGCAATGCAGTTAATGGGATCAATACGTTTTGCCACTTTAAAATGCATCCAAAATTTGCCAACAATACTTGATTACGTTCCATAACCTGTACAATAACCAAGCTGTAGCGACATCCTTATTGTAAGAGCAAACACTGCGGTACTGTTTTTCTTGCGTAGTAACACATCGCCTTGCAACGACATGCTACGGGATTTGCCATAATCTAGTTTCTGCGTCTGCAGCTATTAGGCTTTTGAGTTTGTAATGCACAACACAATGCGACAGGACACCAATCTGTACTGACTGAAAAACATGAACAATCATATTACAGTATCTATGTCAGGATTCTCACTGACAGTTTGGTTATGTTTTGTTTTCTTCTCTGTGTTTGTTCTATTTCCTGTCAGCGCTCTTATTTTGGTTCCTTTTTCTGCATGTCTCCCTGAGCGCTTGTTTCCCTCACCTGTACCTGATTGGCAGTCTGGCACACCTGGTGGCAATTGCCAATCAGGCTCCTATTTATATCTGCCTGTCCCTCCAGTCAGTGCTGGAGTATTACTAGCTGTATGCTGTAGACTGTGAGCTGTTCCTGGATGCTGAACGCTTCCGGCTGTTCGCTGTCTCCAGTTCTCCTTGGTTCCTGGTTAGAGATGTCCGATAACATCGGCCTGCCGATATTATCGGCCGATAAATGCTTTAAAATGTAATATCGGAAATTATCGGTATCGTTTTTTTATTATCGGTATCGTTTTTTTGTTGTTGTTTTTTTTTTTTTTTATTATTAAATCAACATAAAAAACACAAGATACACTTACAATTAGTGCACCAACCCAAAAAACCTCCCTCCCCCATTTACACTCATTCACACAAAAGGGTTGTTTCTTTCTGTTATTAATATTCTGGTTCCTACATTATATATCAATATATATCAATACAGTCTGCAAGGGATACAGTCCATAAGCACACATGATTGTGTGTGCTGCTGGTCCACTAATAGTACTAACCTTTAACAGTTAATTTTACTCATTTTCATGAATTACTAGTTTCTATGTAACTGTTTTTATATTGTTTTACTTTCTGTTTTATTCAACAAAATGTTTTTAATTTATTTATCTTACTTTATTTTATTATTATTTTTAAAAATGACCTTATCTTCGCCATACCTGGTTGTCCAAATTAGGCATAATAATGTGTTAATTCCGCGACTGTATATATCGTTATCGGTTGATATCAGTATCGGTAATTAAGAGTTGGACAATATCGGAATATCGGATATTGGCAAAAAAGCCATTATCGGACATCCCTATTCCTGGTTCCTGTTTGCTGTCTCAAGTTTGCCTGTTTCCTGGTTTCTGTTTCGTGTTTTCCTTGCATTTTTTGGACATTAAAATCATGTTTTCCTGCACCAAGGCTGGCATCTCTGCATCTTGGGGTTCATCACCTCTACTTCCTGACAGAATACTCCAGCCAAATACGAACCCCATGGAGATTTCTATGGCCGAGAGGCTTGACAGGATGCTGGCTCTGATGGCCGAATGGAGGAAATGATTTGCCTCCTTTCCAGCTCCCTCCCACCCATCCCTGTCATCTGTGGGCCTCTTTGGTGACATCTTGGATCCGTCCATTGAGGGGGGGCAATGAGTAGCTGTGTTTCTGGGGAGGCAGTTGATTTTGGGTAAGCACTTAATTTATGTTTGCAAAAATTGCCTCCAAGTTTCACACGTACACCATTAAAGGAGCACTGCACTCTTATTATGAATTTCACAAATTGTTCACAAAATTATGAGAAACATGACAACGGATGGATTTATTTTTAATGCATTCTAAATAATAAATACATTTGATGGAGCGGTTCAATTCTGCCTATAGAGCTCCTAAAAAAGCATCCAAACACCTCCATTAGGGTTTTATATACATTGTGTAAGTATATATGTTATGTAGTAACAGGCACATTTATAATAACATTGAATATTTACATATTTTGATCATTATAAACATATGCAATGTATTCATTTAAAAAAGTCATCACGACCTTTGCTTTTTTTTCTTCATCAATGATTTCTGCTCACAGCAGAATTTATGAGAGCCAACAAACATAATAAAACACCACTTACTGTACAAGGTCTGCTGTCATTAGGATGCCGACTGCTGGGATGTCATATATTCCATTTTAAGTGAAGAATGTCTCATAATCCTCATGAGGAAACGGGGTGGGGGCTAGGGGGGAGTAAGCGTCTTTTTGTGTCATTCTGGCCATTTGTGGGTCCTAAATGGCTGTCAAAGTGTACAAACTATTTGGATTATATTCTTGGGCCATCTACTTTCCAGGTGAGATGCATGATTTATGATCTATAATAGGTGGCGACTTGTCCAGGATGTACCCCGCCTTCCGCCTATGAGCAGCTGAGATAGGCACCCCCGCGACCCCGAAAGTGTCAAGCGGTAGCAAATGGATGGATGGATAGATGGAATAAATTTACAGGGAGCAGGGAAGCGAGGAAACAGCAGACAACTCGATGATGTAAACATAGGCACACATGGAAATAATTACGTCGCTGCTATAAATAGTTTGTTTGCCTTAGCACTTATAATAACAGCATCTTTAACACTTGGTTAATATTTCAGTCACAAAATGTAAATGGAGTACTGTTGGCGCTTTTCGAATGGTTATTTATTGGATTTTATGGGCAAAATAGTGGCGCTTTTATTTACGTTTATTTAATATTTAGAATGCATAAAAACAAATCAATCCCTCGTCATGTCTTTCATAATGATTGTGAACGATAGGCAAAGTTCCAAAAGAATTGCAGTTTTCCTTTAAGTCATTTTGGTCCTCACTCGCGCCTTCCGTCTACTCCAACATTTTACCCTCTTTTCGTCCTCGCTAAGCTTCTATACCCAGCAGTTCATCCTCTGTATATTCAGGTTCAAAAACATAAGGTTGTGAATCCTCATTTGTTCAAAAATAGTCATCCTTCTTGTCTATTACGAAGTCTGCCATGATTAGTAAACATACGCGTTTGTTTCCAGAAGTAGGAACACACAATTATTGCTGGAATTCAAAAGTGTGCTGCTGCGGGCACTGAAATAAATGTGAAATACTGTAAATATTGTACATATTATATGTTGTTATGAATGCATCTGCTACTACATTAAAAAAACGATATATACACTACCGTTCAAAAGTTTGGGGTCACCCAAACAATTTTGTGGAATAGCCTTCATTTCTAAGAACAAGAATAGACTGTCGAGTTTCAGATGAAAGTGCTCTTTTTTTTGGCCCTTTTGAGCGTTTAATTGACCCCACAAATGTGATGCTTCAGAAACTCAATCTGCTCAAAGGAAGGTCAGTTTTGTAGCTTCTGTAACGAGCTAAACTGTTTTCAGATGTGTGAACATGATTGCACAAGGGTTTTCTAATCATCAATTAGCCTTCTGAGCCAATGAGCAAACACATTGTACCATTAGAACACTGGAGTGATAGTTGCTGGAAATGGGCCTCTATACACCTATGTAGATATTGCACCAAAAACCAGACATTTTCAGCTAGAATAGTCATTTACCACATTAGCAATGCATAGAGTGTATTTCTTTAAAGTTAAGACTAGTTTAAAGTTATCTTCATTGAAAAGTACAGTGCTTTTCCTTCAAAAATAAGGACATTTCAATGTGACCCCAAACTTTTGAACGGTAGTATATATATATATATATATATATATATATATATATATATATATATATATATATATATATATATATATATATATATATACTTGCAGAGTGTAAATAAAATGTTCATTGAGGGTTTTGAAGTTGTTTTGGAGGACTTTCAAAGCTACAGTGTTGACTCCCATTAGCCACATCTGGCAAGCGTTTTTGTTCTTGTCTTTAGAATTCTAAAAAAAAAAAGACATGTGTGTTCTTTTCTGTCATAAGGATTGTGAATGATAGGCAAAATTCCCCAAAAAGTACAGTTCCCCTTTAACTTTAAAATTATTTTAAGTTGTTGCCTTTTATAGTCAGGGCTGTTTTCTACTCCAGATTTTCATAGTCAAAAGACTTAGCTCATTGTCGATGCCTCGTTGATGATGAGCAGAATATATGGTGGGTTTTTAAAAAAAATAGATTTAGATATGTAGTACTATACACTGGTCACCAGGTGTCGGTAACGTCCTATGGAGTCATTAAAAATACAGATCTCATTTGCACTATTTACACCTAAAGGAAAAATATCTAAGACACTCCAATAAACGCACGCGGTAGATAGGGATTGGATGGTTTAGTGAGGTCCTTTACTGAGGTCGGCTTGGGCTCGAGCACAGTGCCGAGAAGACGATTAACTTTGACTATCGAGGAAGTAAAAGTGGAAACAGGGTTTCTAGAGATGAACCTGCGAAGGAGACCCCCTGTTTGAGGGAACGACAACTTAGGGCTGAGGTAGCATTACTCGATGGGGGGGTCACGGGCACTCATTTTGCGAAATTGATAGTCGAATCGGAGTCCTACAAATCAAATCGTTGAATCATCAAATATTGTAAGACACCCCTAGATTAAAGTGGCAGCAGCTAATACATGGGTTTGTACAGTTCAATATATAATTATAATCAGGTTCTCAATTGTATTTCACTTCAGCGAGGACGTGGAAAAAATCATGTTCTCTGGGGGGGGGGGGCATGGCTAATGAATAATTGAGAACCAATGGGTTAAGGATATTTGGAAGTGAATATGAATCATCTGATTTGTTCTATTGTTGAATTACATTACACAGTTAACTGAGATGTGGACTCATCCCTACATTATCTTTCAAAATCTGGTCAGATTCCTCTATGAAAATAAAGAACAGTGAGAACTTCCAAAGCCGATCGTCCCACTCCACGCAAGATTGCAGTAAATCGTGCAACATCTCTTCTCAAAAAGTTTAGAAGGAAAAATTAAAAATGTGCGTTTTGCTGATCTTTTTTGCAACACTTGCTGCAGTATAATGTATCACAGTTGTTAATGGCACTAAAGATAAAAGCATAATGATTCAGATCTTTGTTGGTTTACTTTTCCTTTGACTTTCTGTTTTTTGTTTGTTTTGTTTTTCAAAAGCATGACCAGCCATGGTGGTATTAATAAAATAACAACATAAAGCAGTAAGGGTGTAACGGTACACAAAAATCTCGGTTCGGTACGTACCTCGGTTTAGAGGTCAAGGTTCAGTTCATTTTCGGTACAGTAAGAAAACAACAAAATGTACACTTCCTGGTTATTTATTTACCAAATTTGTAAACAATAGCTTTATCCTTTTAACATTGGGAACACTATAATAATTCTGCCCAAAAATAGAAATAGCTCTGTGTGTGATGGATGTGAGCCACCACTAGGCTGATCAGTGCAACAGCAGGCAGTCATGAATGCTAAGGATAACAATAACATACATATACACACAGGGTCCATTGCCAGGGTTAATGTGGTCAACATATATCAAATAAAAACTAAATAAGATAAGGCTCAGAATTGGTTTCTTAACAAAACCTTTCTACAAATAAAGTGCAACATTAAACTGCTTCAAGTTGTTGCTCAGATTAAATAAAATGACAAAACTTTTCTTCTACAGATAAAAAGTGCAACATTAAACCGTTTCAAGTCAACTCAGCCTCAGATTAACTTTTCTTTTTCCCCCCCAGCCTTTAACCCTGGTGACTTTCACTCATACTTCATGTTTATTTGCCAGAAAAGTCAGTTTATCCACATTGTCTGCAGAAAGAGCAGACCTGCTTGCAGGCACAATGTCTCCAGCTGTGGAAAATACCCTTTCGCTGGGCACAGAGGTAGCAGGTATGGCAAGGTAGTGCCTGGCTAACTTGGCAGTAAGAGGATATATGGCTCATTGTTCTTCCACCATAGAAGTGGGTCAAAATATACTTTTTAATGCAATATGGTCTTAAATCTGCTGCTATAAAAACACCAACGGCATTTGTCTGTCTGACTTGCCGAGGAGATGCTGCTTGAATGCGGTGGGGAGCTGTGTTTGCACCACGCTCCTCTTTCTCTTCGTTGAAGCAATGTTCACTCGAGAGTGGTGCCGCTTCAAATGGGTTAGCATGTTTGACGTGTTGCCAGAAGCATACCCTACTGCTGCTGAACAATGTCGGAAACCACTTTCGCTTTGTCCACCTCTCGTCCTCCGTTGTTGTATCGTACCGCGAAGCCAAAGTGTTCCCAAACGGGAGATCTTAACGAGGCAGGAGGGTCTTCCAGCTCTGGCTTTTGCAAATTGTCGTAGCCCGATCGTTGCTAGCATGCCGTGTGTTGTGCCTCAGTGTGCATTGTTTACACAACGTGCGGTACGCTACTTATGTCCGTCCGTGCGGTGCGCTGCTTAATATGTCTGTGTGGAAACTCTTTCGGTGCACCTCCAATCCGAATCGAACCCCCCATACCGAAACGGTTCAATACAAATACACGTACCGTTACACCCTTATAAAGCAGCATTCCTCAAGACAGCATGCATCATTACTTGTTCTCAAACATGGAAGGGGATTACCAAATACGGTGTTACCTCAATTTACAAGTAATTTGAGGTAATAGTAGTCTCTCGAGTTTTTGTTTTGCTTTGAATTGGAAGCATAATTTGAGTTAAGAGCCCGATTGAAGTAGTATTTATCACAGGGTTGTGCCGTTTGAGCAATAAAGAGTTAGTTAGTTTATTATTTATTCAGTCAGTGGTCAACAAAATAAACAGTTTTACATTCATAAATTGACAACTTTACAGACCGAAAGGGTTTAGGCTGAAGTTGAGCACTTATTTGCCCTAACCCTATAAACAATCTCAAATACAAGATGTAGTAAAACCAGGAGACATCGGGCTCTGATCTTAAGCTTCATAGAAATACGAAATTCCCTTTACACAACATATTATAAATACACTTTGTACACATCATGAACACAGTTCAAATATATACACAGTAAAGACATAGACAAACCGTTGTAAAATATCCCTGTACACGTGTTGGTTAAACATTTGTACCAATAAAATACTATATACAAACACTTATACTTCCATTATTATTTATATCCCACATGTATTTTTGTAACAAACAATGATCATAGTATTAACTACTGGTGTTGATTCAACATATGGTTGCTCGTTGTTCCTGCTTCGTTTGAGCGCCGCTCAGATATTGATCCTGCCCTCCAAACACCACAACTGAGAATATTAGTGCGAAAGAGAGGAAGCGGATGACCAAATCAGAGAAACAAACCATTAAACATGTCCTACCGCTTTGTAAGCGACCCAGCGAGTCAGCCCCGCTGCACAGTCCATAACACAAGAAGACTTAACCAGCGTTCATGGCATGTAGCCACAAACACAAACGTCCAAACGACGAACATTTATCCATGAAAATACAGAAAAGCTGCAGATGCTCTGTTAGATGATTTCAATGTGAATGTGAGTGTGAATGTTGTCTGTCTATCTGTGTATACCTGCAATGAGATGGCGCCCCAATGCAGCTGGGATAGGCTCCAGCCAGCTCTACCGCTACGCCAAAAGGGACAAGCGGTAGAAAATGGATGTATGGTTGGAGTCCTGACTCAACAAACTGCACGGTCATTATCTTTGGTACACAGACATACATATTGCATGTTATTTATCCTTTGAACTAACAGGGCCACACCACGATGTGTGTGCTATTTCATTAAGTAAATTTAAAAAAAAATCCACCATTGAGCTAAAGAAAGTTTCATGTGCCAGCACTTTGATAAAGAAGGTGAGTAACACTATTTAATTTAAGACAGGACATGTAGCAAAGTAGAAAGCCCTCTTTGTCATCTCTACATTTGCTAAGAGTTTAAAAGGGAACTGCACTTTTTTTTTTAATTTTTCCTATCGTTCACAATCATTATGAGAGACAGGACGACGGATGTGTTTTTTTTAATGCATTCTAAATCGTGAATAAACGTAAAAAAAAGTCAGCTTATAACGGAGTCAATGAGAGGTCCTCTGTTCCGTCCATAAATCCCTCTAAAAAAACATCCAAAAATACTAATTTATATTTTGTGACTTGAATATTGACCAAATTGTTATTATAAGTGCTAACATGGATAAACTATTTGTAGTCATGTCGTGATCAGAGGGAGCTGACCGCTTGTGCTGCTGTTTGACATCAGCGGCTGCAATGAGCTGCTTTCACGCCTCGGAGCTCGAAAGCTTATTGTATATCATAAATAATGCCTCTCATTTGGATAGTAACATGATTAAGACATAATCTGACAAGTTGGTCAACTTTGGCATCCAATTTAGACCCAAAAATGTTGAGAAAGACATTAAAAGACACTTGATCTGCAATTGGTTCCACCCTCCTTTTTTCTTCGCGAGCATTATGAGTCATTCTTCATCTAAACGGGAATATATGAACATCCTAGCAGTCGGCATCTAATGACAGCAGACATTGTAAGTGATGTTTTGTTTTGTTTGTTGGCTCTCGTAGAAATCAGTGATGTTGGAAAAAAGCACACGTTGTGATGCGTTTTTAAAATGAATGCGCTGCCGAATGCTTAAAATGATCAAAATACGTAAATATTACATCTTATTATAAATGTGCCTGTTACTACATTACATATTTACTTACAGTGTATATATAAAACCTAGATGGAGGTGTTTAGCTGTTTTTAGAACGCTTTATAGGCAGAATAAAGCCACTCCCATTGGCTTCATTGCAAACTTGATTTTGATAGCATTTATTTACTAATTAGAATGCATAAAATTAAAAAAAAAAAACATACGTTCTTGTCTTACATAAGTTTTGTGGATGATGCAAAATACCCAAAAAAGTGCACTTCCCTTTAAGTCTTCAAGGCGAATGTTAATTTATCCATGTCACTTATTTATATGTATTTCACCTTATTTTCTGCGTGTAGAACTATAATTGTTTTATAGCTGTGTTTTGTGTTATATATTGTTTTTTTGTGTTATATATTGTTGGACATCTGAAATGGATTACAGTCAACTCTCGTTCGTCGCAGTTAATTTGTTCCAGGCCTAACCGTTGTAAAATAATTTTCAAAAAGTAGGAATGATTCATTATGAATCAAATATTTTAATAGCTCGAGAATTAAAAAATCTTCTGAATATAATTTAGCAAGAATAATCACTATTATACTTTAGATGCTGGTTGAGCATAAGGCAATCAGTGACCATGATACTAAACACCACGCTTTGATTGGTTGGTCTCATTTAGTGCCAAATACTACTGTAGTATTGATAGTTTTAGTCCAATTAGCCATTTTAATAACTGAAAATTCTTAATTCAGGCCAAAAGAAGCTGCTAACTTTGAAGCATGATATGGGAAAAGTTTACTCAGTTTTTGTACGATTCTGTGTTTGCTGGACCTTTTGGCTCGGATTACTAATGAAAACCAAGACATCACTGTCATTTTTATGTACACTGCCAAATTAGAAAATGTGTGTCGGAGCGAGCCATTCTGATTTTGTGTAGATTGTGGTGCTGTAATTTGTCAATTGTCCTCCCTTACACCGAGTTTCTCTGATGACTGGGAGATTCCCTGAAGGAAGATCAGTCCATGGCTTTGCCTGAAAGCCAGACGACAACATCAACCATAATCATTTATAATGCGAAAGCTAAGCAGAATTGCAATGTTATTGTTTGCACAGCGATCAGTGGTACATGCCCCTAAAGCTGACCAACACGCCGGACTGTAGTCAGCTGGAGGCGTGTCTTAATGAAATTAAACAATGGATGTCCGCTAACTCTTTGCAACTCAACGCTAAGAAAACGGAAATGCTGATTATCGGTCCTGCTAGACACCAACATCTATTTAATAATACTACCTTAACATTTGACAACCAAACAATTAAACAAGGAGACTCGGTAAAGAATCTGGGTATTATCTTCGACCCAACTCTCTCGTTTGAGTCACACATTAAGAGTGTTACTAAAACGGCCTTCTTTCATCTCCGTAATATCGCTAAAATTCGTTCCATCTTGTCCACTAGCGACGCTGAGATCATTATTCATGCGTTCGTTACGTCTCGTCTCGATTACTGTAACGTATTATTTTCGGGCCTCCCTATGTCTAGCATTAAAAGATTACAGTTGGTACAAAATGCGGCTGCAAGGCTTTTGACAAAAACAAGAAAGTTTGATCATATTACGCCTATACTGGCTCACCTGCACTGGCTTCCTGTGCACTTAAGATGCGACTTTAAGGTTTTACTACTTACATATAAAATACTACACGGTCTAGCTCCAGCCTATCTCGCCGATTGTATTGTACCATATGTCCCGACAAGAAATCTGCGTTCAAAGAACTCCGGCTTATTAGTGATTCCCAGAGCCAAAAAAAAGTCTGCGGGCTATAGAGCGTTTTCTATTCGGGCTCCAGTACTCTGGAATGCCCTCCCGGTAACAGTTAAAGATGCTACCTCAGTAGAATCATTTAAGTCCCATCTTAAAACTCATTTGTATAATCTAGCCTTTAAATAGACCCCCCCTTTTTTAGACCAGTTGATCTGCCGTTTCTTTTCTTCACTCCTCTTCTCCCCTGTCCCTTGCGAGGGGGAGTTGCATAGGTCCGGTGGCCATGGATGAAGTGCTGGCTGTCCAGAGCCGGGACCCCGGGTGGACCACTAGCCTGTGCATCGGTTGGGGACATCTCTGCGCTGCTGACCCGTCTCCGCTCGGGATGGTTTCCTGTTGGCCCCGCTGTGGACTGGACTCCCGCTGATGTGTTGGATCCACTGTGGACTGGACTTTCACAATGTTATGTCAGACCCACTCGACATCCGTTGCTTTCGGTCTCCCCTAGAGGGGGGGGGGGGGGGGGTTACCCACATATGCGGTCCTCTCCAAGGTTTCTCATAGTCATTCACCGACGTCCCACTGGGGTGAGTTTTTCCTTGCCCGTATGTGGGCTCTGTACCGAGGATGTCGTTGTGGCTTGTACAGCCCTTTGAGACACTTGTGATTTAGGGCTATATAAATAAACATTGATTGATTGATTGATTGATAATGGTTTATTTGTTTCAGACATGCGTAACAAGTTACCTCGAGGAACATCACATGTTTACACACAGTTCACCATGCAAAAGCAGAGCTCATTTAATTTTAATGTGCCCTTTTGGCATGTCCCTGCAATTATCAGAATATTCGGACAATACACGTGGCTTTTTTCTCACGCTTTAAACCCTGCAGGATATACAATGCTGTGGCTCATTTATGGATTTTTCCAGGTTCACTAGCTTCATTTGCCGCCAATATATTTAGCCCTGTGTCATCGTACCGATGAAATTGCAGAACGGAAATCAAATACTGTACAATCATTCAGACAGACATTTTGCACTTTATGGACTCACCCTCGTTATGAGGAGGAGACACGACAGAATGCATATGATGCAGACATCAAGTGGATCTGGCAATCAAAAAAGGAAATAGAGCTGCTGCACAGAATGGAAATTCATTATCACCAACAGGTTTCATAAAGCTGGGCTGCTGCGTGTGACACAGGCGACACAAGCTCAGAGGCGAAAATGGAAACGAGGCCGAGAAAATGTCGGACGAAGCAAGTTTAAATCTTTTAATTTCCGACAACGAAGAAAACGCCTTCTGCGGTTTCAGGATGGAGACAGTGCTCAATTAATTTTCTGGTATGCTACTGTACACTGTGTTGCAAACTTTTTCTTTTGTTAAATGTGTGAATGAACAAAGGCACCTGTGTAAATATTTAATATTTCAGCACCTGTGGCTTATCTGTGGCCTATACATGTACAAAGTATAATTTTTTCAAAAGTTATTTGGGAGTAATTTAGAGTTGAGGCAACATTTATTAGCCCCCTTGTGAAATTAGACAAAACTCTCAATATCTCTCTGGAAGTGACCATTAACAGCAAATGTTTATATTGCATTTGTTTCCAAAATAACAGACAAAAAGCCCACTAAGTTGGATTTGAATATTTTATTGTTACACTAAAATGAACAACAATAAAGGGCAAAAATGAGACGTCCACAATTATTAGCCCCCTGGCCATTAATAGTCAATAGTTGAACCTTTCTGAGCCACAACTGACAAAAACCTCTTAAGAGTAGTTCTTTACTAGGTTGGCACAGGTCTCCTGGGGGATTTTGGCTCAATCTTCCATTTCAAATTGTTCCAGTTGCATGGTTTCCGAGCATGGACATTCACCTTGAGCACCACCCATAGATTCTCAATGGGATTGAGGTCTGGGCTCTGTGCGGGCCACTCCAGGACGTTTGTTTTGGTATCCTTAAAGAACCGTTTGACCAATTTCGATGTGTGCTTAGGGTCATTGGCCCGGCGACGACCTAAAGATAGACTATGAGCAGATTTCTGCATATTATTCCTCATAATTTCAACATAATTTTCTTTTTTTATGATGCCATGCACCCGAACAAGCCTCCCTAGGCCCGAGGGTTCAACACAGCCCCAAAGCGTGATGCTCCAATCACCATGTTTACCTGTGTTCTTTGTGTTGAAAGCATCTCCCCCTTTACCTTTTCATCTTTATCTTTCAAATGTTTACGGGCAAACTTTAGTCTTGCTGTGATGTGCAGCTCTTTGAGTAAAGGGGTTCTTCTCGGACAATGGCCATGAAGCCCACCAAGATGAAGAGCCCTCACATCTGGCCTCTTCTGGAGTTGAAGTTTTAAAGAACACATGTCAGCAACACTCATCTTGGCAGATGTCCGGGGATTTTTGCTGACATCTCTGACGATTTTCCTCTCGAGAGTTCTTGAAATCTTGCGCTTACGACCACACCCCGGTTGTTTCTTACTGAACTTGTCTCCTTGTACTTGGCAACAGCGGTTCTAGACACAGTGAAACGCTTGGCAATTGCAGCATAATCTTCTCAATCTTCCACTGAGCCACTATTACCTTCTTTCTGAGCTCAAGAGTGATTTCCTTTGTCCTTAGCATGATGACTAAAACTAATCCCTCTCAATGTGCACAGGTGCCCTGTTTCTTGGATTCCTTTTATGCTGATTGACTGCACATGTGTGGTTTGAAACCTGATTGGTTAATTAAGTATGTTTGGAAAACAAAATAGAATATCAAGACAGTCCCGTTACCTAAATTATTACCTGGGCGGCGTGGCTCGGTTGGTAGAGCGGCCTTGCCAGCAACTTGGGAGTTCCAGGTTCGATTCCCGCTTCTGCCATCCGAGTCACTGCCGTTGTGTCCTTGGGCAAGACACTTAAACCACCTCTTCCCACACTGGTTTAAATGTAACTTAAAGATGTAAATAATGGGTTTCACTATGTAAATCGATTTGAGATCCAGAGAAAAGCGCTATATTAATACAATTCACTTCACTACCTCAACCAGGAGGTTATGTATTCGCTACTGTTGGTTTACCTTATTAAGTTATGGTCAAATTCATGAAACTTTTAGGAAATGTCCGACATGTGATTAGATTTTGAGCCTGATCCGGATCATTTATACAACATTATGTTTACGTTTACACTTCTGTCACTATGTATGCTCGTGGACCCACAGAGAGAAAAGTGACAAGTGTGTTCAGTCTGTTTTTTCATTCCGCAATACGGTTCATCCGGAAAGTATTCACAGCCCTTCTCTGGTTGTCTCTTTTTGCACATTTTGTTATGTTACAGCCTTATTCCAAAATTCAATAAAATTATTTTTGTCTTCAAAATTCTACAGACAATATCCCATAATGACAATGTGAAAACGTTGTGTTTTTTTGTTGTTATTTTGCAAATGTTTTAAAATAATTGGTGATGAGCGGTGCCTGGTTTCCTCCAAACATGATGCCTGGTTTTCACGTCCAAGAGTTCAATCTTTGTCTTATCAGACCAGCGAGTTTTGTTTCTCATGGTCTGAAAGTCTTTCAGGTGCAATTTTGGCAAACTTTTACAAAGGAATGGCTTCCGTCTGTCCCCGACAGTGATGATTGGTGGTTTACTGCAGAGATGGTTGTCCTTCTGGAAGGTTCTCCTCTCTCCACAGTGGAATGCTGTAGCTCTGACAGAGTGACCACCGGGTTCTTGGTCACCTCCCTGATTAGAATAAGATGAATGCAGCAATGTACAGAGACATCCTTCCCATCCAACCTTATGGAGCTTGAGAGGTGCTGCAAAGAGGAATGGGTGAAACTGCCCAAAGATAGGTGTGCCAAGCTTGTACATTTGATTATTTTGTTTTTAAAACAAAATCTTATTACATTGCCAATATGGGATAGTGTGTGTAGAATTTTGAGGATGGAAATTCATTCATTCCATTATGGAATAAGGCTGTAACATAACAAAAATGTGGAAAAAGAGAAGCACTGTAAATACTGTAGATAACTCAAAAAGTTATGGGAAGATTTTCATATGACTTTCAAGAAATGTCTAAATTGGGATAAGAAACAAGTCATTATATTTTATGGAAGACAAGGAACACGTTATATTGAGTTTACAGTACATTACGAGCCTCTACTTCTGTGCGTGTATGCAAGCGGCCCTGCCTCCACCCACAAGGACAAAGACAGTGGATGACTAACAAGAGGTTTCTTTTATTCGGATATACATACTTCAAAAACTGATATAATAATGGCAAAAATGGAATAAGGAAATAAAGTACATCACGGGGAGAGCCGGATCACAGTCTGGATTCATTACCGGTACTTTTTTTTTTACTAAGGTCTGCACTCTCCAAGTGCTTTTATTTCTTTAGTGTCAACATGCTTTTAGTGGCTATATTTAATGTATTTTCAAACTGTATTTATTAAAATGTGTCACATATTGTCATAGGAACCTTACAAATAACAAAGTTACCTGAGATGGGCCAAAGAACATTTTGAGGAGTCCACTATGTGTATTATCAGATTTAGAGTTGAAAGAAAACACCACCCATCCATCCATTTTCTATTACTTGTCCCTCTCGGGGTCGCGGGGGGTGACTGGAGCCTATCTCAGCTGCAATCGGGCGGAAGGCGGGGTACACCCTGGACAAGTCGCCAAATCATCGTAGGGCCAACACAGAAAGACAACATTCACACTCACACATTAATGCTTATTCTGTGAGTTTTAAGAAGCAAATGGCACCAATTTGGTGGAATGGCTCATAAACAAAATTTAAATCAGATAAAAATTAATAATTGAAATATATTATATATCATAAAAGTAAATGCAAGAGTAAAATATTGACAAACATTGTGTAATGAATACATAAATGCAGGAGTAACTTAGGAGTAGTAACTTATTAGGTAATGATAAATAAATACAATTCATCAGGCGCTACACTCTCTTTGTTGGACGTTTTTAAACAAGACCTCTTCCAAGACCTTTTGGAGATAAATATTGGCTGTTGTGGCATAACCAGAAAGACAACTTTTTGGCTTCTAAAAAAGACACAATAAATGACCTCTCTCAAAGAGCAGAAACATGACCTATTACCGTAAATTCCGGACTGCAAGCTGCTACTTTTTCTCCCAAGCGCTGAACCCTGCGGCTTATAAAATGGTGCGGCTAATTTATGGATTTTTCTTCACCAATGGCCATTATGTTTTGTGTTCAATCGTTTTGATTAAACACAAACAGAGACACTGAAATAATGCGTTATAGTTTTTAATATGGAGCAATCTTTTGGACGAGTTCCTTAGTCCAAGCAATGTTTGTAAGTTTTACAATTTAACTAAAACAATTCATACTTACTACACCGGCCCATGTCTGTAGGAGTATTTTCATGCATATTTGTATGTGCTATCGTAATGAAGCTAGCGTCGTTAGCATTAGCTAATATGCTAACACGTTTTCCAGTGTCTGTGTTAGTATTATTAACTTACAATGGCATTATTTTTTTATTGTTTCAGTTTCTCAAATTCCTCAGTAAATTAAAGGATTGAAGGATGTTGTTGTGGTTTGTCCATCTCTTTGAGATATTTGTGAGTAAGGGCTATATAAATACATTTTGATTGATTGAAATTCACCAAAACGTCACCGTGGAGTTATTGAGTCCATTTAGCCGATTGGAGAGCTGGCTTCCGCAGCGAGTGGGTCTGTGATGATGACTTCTGTTTTGTTTGATCAACCGTTTTACTGCCATGTTGACACCATTTGGAAATAATTAAGATATGTAAATAAACATTTACAAAAAACTTCTGTGTAATTAACTCATTTCATAATGTATATATCTGCGGCTTATAGTCCAGTGCGGCTAATATATATAATTTTGTTTGTTTACCAATGCGCTCTAGTCCGAAAAAATACAATAGGTGGATTATGCAGGATAATATTCTCTTTTTAAAAGGGACTCCCATGAGATAACCATGTGCTCCTCAGTACTACTGGCATTTAGTGGTTAGACTTACAGTAAAGGAAATGTGAAAGTAGTTGTGTATGGCAAAACAGCAACTTTCCTGTTAATGATGGTGGACTACAACCAACACATACAAAGCATTCATCTTTTGGAAGCATCTGCTACAAAAACATGATGTGGTAAAAAAAAACAATTAGGCAAATTAATTACATTACATTACATTACACCAGTTAAATGTTTTCAACCCACAGTTACGTCTTAATATACCTGGTGGTGTAATGGGTTTGATTACTCGCCAGGATTGCCTCAGGTAGGGCTGCTAAGTCTTAGTAAAAAAAAAAATGTAAATGACAACATGTGGCAACCTCGGACATAGTAGAAAAGGTGAAATTGAAGAACATTACATTGTTATGATGAATGGTAAATAAAGCCAAAACAATCAGGAAACATACAAATAATAACCTAAAGACGGTTAAATTTATGCAGTCTTTTACCTGAAGATGAGATGAGTTTCCAGCTGATTAAAGGCTCTGGTTTTCCATCGGCTTGGCACATCAGGGTGACATTAGAGCCTTCATTTACCACAATGTCCCTTGGCAGATTGATGATTTTTGGAGGTACTGTGAGAGAAAATTACAAAATGTAATCAAGCATGATGCAGGTTTAAATCGTTTCAATACAATATTAAACTCCAAAATTGAATGTTATTGTTTTACTCATTTGTGTATGTACACATTTACAAGATGCATACATCATGCTGATTTTCATCCATCCATCAATTCATCAATCAATCCATCCATTTAGTATACATCTTGCCACACTCCCAAAAAGTATTAATACTGTACAGAAAAATATCGAGGAAATTAGTTTTACAGTATGTGTGTGGCGGAGTACAGAGGAAAGACGATGTCACTTTTGTTCTTTTTAACTAACTTTTAACTTAAACCTCCATTATGTCCCCCAAGCTTGAGGCAGATACTTCTGGGGTAGTGTGTAGGATAAACAAAAAAGTAAGGTCCAATTAATCATCATAAAATGCTAAGCGAAGTTGGGGAGAAATCATTATTGGCTGAATGCTTATTCCAAGCTGCTCTTCATCCCCTCCATTAGGAAACTAGACTAAACATGGTTCCTCCTCCCAATAGGCCTCTCCTTGCCTCCCTTGCAATGTTCCTTCCAGTGTGCAACACAATGACGAATAGGGAATTGTTCTCTTTTTTATACTACTTTTATTTAGTTATTGTTTTTATTCTTTTATTTCTCTGTTTTAAATGTCAGGCATGTGTTTGTTCAGTGTACGGTATGAGTAGGGATGAGTATCTTTCACATTTGAACTGATACAAAACCAATTCCCTGTACTTGGAATTGATATTAGTACTAAATGGGACAAATTGTCAGTGCTTTTGTGTGTTCATGTGTCCTGGGCATGACGTTAAAGTGCATCCGGCAGTGGAGGCTCCTCTATGGGGTCTTGGGGCACTAGGAGGTTAACCCCTTTACTACTGTTACCCCAGGTGGCCCTTGGCAAAGGCCTAGTACCTGACTGCCCCCTAGCCAGGGATACGGTGAAGACCTCAACGGCGGAGCAAGCGGAAGAAGGTAGATTTAAGAACTACCACAACGGCTGCGATGGCGGAAGAAGGCTGAAGCAGAAAAGGGTCCCCTGTCATCTTGGACTCCATGCCACTGGACCAAGACCCGATTCTGTCAAGGATTGTGTGGTGACTGTCTGTGCACCAGTCTCCCCACGTAAAACAAAATCACGCACAGGCATCCTCCATAAAGGGATACCCTCCTACCAGAGGATCGTCATACTCGTTCGAGTGACCGCCAATGATGTTAAAACTAAATTGTTTTTTATTTAACATTTTACACTCAGCTGCTAATACCTGTTTTCTTACACTTCTGAGTCTCATTTGCAAGTGTTATATAGTAGACGTTGCATGCAGTATCAATTCTAAGACATTAGATGGCAGTAGTGTATAGGCTAGGGAGCAGTTTTACGCAACATTAAACATGTGAGAATGTTGCCACACTGTCTTTTAATAAAGCCAATTAAACTACAGTTACGCTTCTCTTTGTTGTCTGGATATAAGATAGATATCACAGCAAGTATGCATTCATTCAGTTTGTCCTATGTTGTTGTGGTCAGTAATCTTTGCCATTAAGCTGAAAGTGTCATTCTTTCATTTGTTGAACCCTAGAAAGTGCTAAAACTGTAAGTATTATACTTATTGCTAGGGCTGGGTATCGGTACTCGATACCTTTTAGGTATCGACCAAAACAACCCGATACCAAGTAGTATCGAAACTGCGTCTGTCAAACAATACCTGCAATCGGAAGAGTTAGGGCTGCATGGGATTCTGGGTGTTTGTTTTGTTGTGTTTATGTTGTGTTACAGCGTGGATGTTCTCCAGAAATGTGTTTGTCATTCTTTTTTGGTGTGGGTTCACAGTGTGGCACATAATTGTAACGTAACAGTGTTAAAGTTGTTATATACGACCACCGTCAGTGTAAGCTGTGTGTCTGTTGAACAAGTATGCCTTGCTGTCACTTACATGTGCACTGTGCATGCTAAAGCTGCATTCAACATGTGGCCGAGCAGGTACGCTGTTGGAGCAGGCTGTAGAGGGCGCTAAAGGGAGTGCCATCACGCCCTGGAACTCGGGAATCTCCCGGATAAATTGAGAGGGTTGGCAAGTATGACGCTATCAGGCGCAATCGCGGGTCGCACTATCATTACATTTTTATATTAAGGTGCGGGCCGGGGCGTGTGTCTGAGACCCCTGGTGTTAAAACATAGCACAAAGCAAAAAAAGGTTTATATGCAGTGTTATTTCGTTTTAAATTTTCAAGAGTTTTGTGGCTCCCATTGTTTTCTTTAAGTTGTGAAACTTGTCAAAATGGCTCTTTGAGTGGTAAAGGTTGCCGACCCCTGTATTACACGCTCATGATCTGGATGCGCTCGCTCAAATCGTCCCCGGAAGAAGCGTAGCAAAAGTATTGAGTAAGTAGACAGCCTATCGAAGGGTTCTTTCTGATTAGGGACAGACAGACAACTTTAAACACACATACGCGGATCTGAATACACACACTCAGATTGATATACAGACACACAAATTAGTACACATGCATGCAAATTGGATTACTCACGCACAGGTTGAGATACTCATTTGCAAATAATTTTGCTACAATAATACTTCCATAGTATTCCTTTACATAATCATATTTATTAACTTTGAGGAATTCACTGTGTATGACATGGTGCTAGAGCACATTCCTGACACACTACTGTATATACATATTATCATCTATGTTCTTTTTAAAAAATGCCATAGATTTGACTGATAGAGTATGGGAAAAATGTACTTAATAAAATTCAACAATAAAACTCCTTAGTCTAAGATAGCCCTCATATTGTGTTAAACCACTAATGGTAACATAAGCTTACCAGAGGTGTGCTTGTTATATGTTAGGGTTTGAAAAATATAACAAAACCCATTGCAAACAGCCCCTTTAAGAAATTTATAAACAAATTATAATGTTTTTTAGACCATCGTTGGTGGAAAAATGATGATAAAGATATCTCTGTGTATGCAAATGACCTCATCACATTTAAGTAAGAATGCGGCAATTCATGTTTATATTATTGAGATTAAAAAAAAAACAAGTTTAATATCTGAAGCCCCTTTACCTTGGACGAGGACATGTATTATGGTGGTTGTTGGTCGACTGCTGGTTTGGACCGCACAAACATACTGCCCCTCATCCGTCATGTCCACGTTTTCAATCTTGATGGTAAACTCTTCTTGATTAAGTGTCACCAAACTCACCCTTGGATCCACGGACCATTTTTCATCTCCGGCATATAGTATACTTGACCGATTTAGCCATGCTGTATGTGTGACAATGTCCCCCTGTGCACACCTACGGAGGAAGAACAAATATAATTCAAGTCAGAGCTTTAAAAAGCAATTTTGATAGAGCAGAATAGCAAGTAGTAGTGGCTTTAGTATTGCCTAAGGACACTTTTATTAATTAAGTGTTTTTAACTGTTTGGGCAAGAAATGAACCAAAGATAGCAGATTAATCAGTGGGGTCAGTTGCTGTGGCTTTTCGTCAAAATTGACATATTGTCCCTGCAAGTCTATTTTAAAACCACAGCACAAATGTACAGAGACTGAAACTGCAGCCTGTTTCACACTCCAAATCAAAGCCTAAAATATTGCACCTTATTTCTGCTTTGCTGGTCAGTGTGAAAACACAGACTGAGAGGCCCAAAAACAATCCCTAAATTTGCTGGCGTTGGCGCTAGTATCAGTGATGTAGTCAAACAGCTTTCCCGCCTTGCAGTGAAGACAAGTTGAACACCTAGAATTACCTTTCCCTTTTGTAGCAAGTATTGTACTGAATACGTCACACCAGGGGCCTGTATTACAGATCAGGATTGATGCTTATCCAGACGTTGCCTAACATTTTAGCAGGATAAGCGGTAGAAATGGATGGATGGACGGATGTTACCATGGTAACTGGAACACCAAGGAAATAAGATGAGAGTTCATAACAGTCCCGCCACCCTGACTAATATGAGATCAGACTCTATTATACCCCCGCCCCCAGCCAATTTGTAGACAAGACATATAGACAATACTTACAACAGTTTATGTTGTAAGTATTTCTCTTATTTCGCATATCCATTAACAATTCAGTTTGTTCCTATAAAGAAAAGTGAAATGAGTCTCCCATTTGTCGTCAAATCCTCACGCTTAGTTCAATGTCGACGTCATTTAAACATGTTTCAAAGTAAGAATAATCAGTGTTGTCAAACCATTACACTTTTATTCAAATTATCATTTTAATTCATATGAATAATCCTAATAAATTAAGTGCATAATTTAAATTAACTTTAAAAAAGACCCAGATGTTTTGACACAATGCAACTATACTGTCAGAGTGTTATACAGAGACATATTTCAAATGTTTGCACAGCATTTATTTTTTTTAAACTTGGTAACAGTTTTCTCTAAAGTACCATCAGTATGTAGACATTACATACCGTATAATATGTCAATATTACATAAATATGTAAATATTACATATATGTTGTATTTTATATTGCTACTATGGTACATTTTTAGTCTACTTTATACCTGCATTTGTAACGACCGGGTCGCATCGTGGTGCGAGGTGTTCTCCCAAGGATGCAGACGGGCTCGGACACAGCTTGCAGGTAGGAAAAATGATTTATTCAGGAACTAACTCAGACAGGAAAAAACAAAAACGACTAGCGTGGGAGCTAGCAAGCAAAATAATATAGCATGAGAGCTAGCAGGAAACAAAGTGGTCGTTAGCTGTTGCGTGAAAGCAAATTAGGCAGCCAGGCCGAGTGAGGCCCGGGCAAAGACTAAATAGCCCTCTGATCAACGCTCGGGCAACAGGTGCGCGTCCCGAACGCTGACCAGAGGCAGGTGAGTAAAATCTGCAGTCATGGCAACAGAAACAAACACGTGACGCTAAAGTGTAAACAAATTGTGATCCGAGCAGCGGATCCTAACAGTACCCCCCCCTAAAAGGACAGATTCCAGATGTCCCTTGAAAACAAAAAAAACAACTGGAACCCAAAAAAAAAGGCAATAGTTCACGAGTCAAGGGCGGGCGGGGGGGTGACTTGGTGGTGGGTCGCCAGGCCACGTGTCCCCGAATCCACCGGGGAAGGGTCAGGTGGCGGCGGCGAATGGAACGCCGCCGCCGCTGGCGAGGCGGGCGAGGCGGGCGAGGCGGGCGAGGCGGGCGACCACGGTAAGGCCACATTCGTGGCCGCCGAGAAGGTGGGCGTGAGTGGCGCCAGAATTTCAGCAGCCTCTGAGTCCTGCAACAAAGTCTTGAATGTCGCTGCTGTTTGCGCCACTGGCGTCCCTTCACTGACCTCGAGGGCTGCATGCGGGGACCTGCTTTCCGCTTGCGCCGCCGGACCACTCGAGGTCGCTGAGATGTCGCCGTGGAAGCGGTAGGAGTCGACGTCGCCGTGGAAGCCGGAGGAGTCGACATCGCCGTGGCAGCCGGAGTCGCTGTCGTGGCAGTCGGAGTCGCTGTCGTGGCAGCCGGAGTCGCTGTCGTGGCAGCCGGAGTCGCTGTCGTGGCAGCAGGAGTCGCTGTCGTGGCAGCAGGAGTCGCTGTCGTGGCAGCAGGAGTCGCTGTCGTGGCAGCAGGAGTCGCTGTCGTGGCAGCAGGAGTCGCTGTCGTGGCAGCCGGAGTCGCTGTCGTGGCAGCCGGAGTCGCTGTCGTGGCAGCCGGAGTCGCTGTCGTGGCAGCCGGAGTCGCTGTCGTGGCAGCCGGAGTCGCTGTCGTGGCAGCAGGAGTCGCTGTCGTGGCAGCAGGAGTCGCTGTCGTGGCAGCAGGAGTCGCTGTCGTGGCAGCAGGAGTCGCTGTCGTGGCAGCCGGAGTCGCTGTCGTGGCAGCCGGAGTCGCTGTCGTGGCAGCCGGTGCTGGTGCGAGAACCAGTCGTGGTACAGGTGCTGGGGCGAGAACCAGCCGCGGTGCAGGTACTGGTGCGAGAACCAGTCGTGGTGCAGGTACTGGTGCGAGAACCAGTCGTGGTGCAGGTACTGGTGCGAGAACCAGTCGTGGTGCAGGGACTGGTGCGAGAACCAGCCGTGGAGCAGGTACTGGTGCGGGAACCAGCCGAGGTGCAGGTACTGGTGCGGGAACCAGCCGAGGTGCAGGTACTGGTGCGGGAACCAGCCGAGGTGCAGGTACTGGTGCGGGAACCAGCCGAGGTGCAGGTACTGGTGCGGGAACCAGCCGAGGTGCAGGTACTGGTGTGGGAACCAGCCGAGGTGCAGGTACTGGTGTGAGAACCAGTCGAGGTGCAGGTACTGGTGTGGGAACCAGCCGAGGTGCAGGTACTGGTGTGGGAACCAGCCGAGGTGCAGGTACTGGAACCTGTGGTGGAGCTGGTGCTAGCCTTAGCCTTGGCGCTAGCTTAGGTGCAGGTGGCCTAGCTGGCGGTTGCGGCTTAGCAGGCCGAAAAACCGGTGGTGGTGGCCGAGCAGGAGGTTGCGGCTTAGCACGCCGTTGTGCCACCCCACTCGCACAGCTCCCGGTAATAGCCCCCCCCTCAAAAAGCGGATCCCAGACGCGCTCCTTGCGGATTGGAACCGTCTTCAAGGGTGGGTGGAGGGAGGTCAGGGGCAGGGCAGAATCCTCTCCTCTAAATTGTCCAAAATGTCTATTGTCACCCCCCACTTGAGACTGGGACTGACTAGATTTAGTCCTTAAAAAAATGTCCTGATAATGATTAATCGCAGAATTAAAGTCACTTGAAAATGGCTGGCAGGAAGAATTGACATAATGTCTAAAAAAGTCTTTGTCTATGACGTCATCCAAAATGGACGGGACAACGTCATCAAGCGGCGTGTCATCAGGGGGTGCCGACGGAATGACGTCATAGCTGCAGTCCCAGTGATTGACAGGCCAGTCATAACAATCTTCGGTAAGGTAGTTGATGGGATTAACAGACCTTTGAAGAGGGGAATCTTGGGCTGAATGTAGCTTGCTGTGTACCGGCGGAGGAGTTTGAGGGAGTGGCGCGTCTTGGCAGCGAAGTGAAGACCTCTTTGGCGGCTTCCGTCTTCGCTGACGCGTCCGGTGGTGCGGAGGTGTGGCGATGTCCTCGGGCCAAACGGAGTGGATTGGGACCAACTTTCCGTTAGGACCCCAGATCAGGTCCTGGCGCTCCGAGGGGGAATAGCGGAGAGTCTCCGCCTCCATCGCTCGCAACACCATCCACGCACCTTAGTCCATCTCCTCCGACATGCTCGCTGCGAGATAACTTCTTCTTGCTGGCTGCCTACTGTAATGACCGGGTCGCATCGTGGTGCGAGGTGTTCTCCCAAGGATGCAGACGGGCTCGGACACAGCTTGCAGGTAGGAAAAATGATTTATTCAGGAACTAACTCAGACAGGAAAAAACAAAAACGACTAGCGTGGGAGCTAGCAAGCAAAATAATATAGCATGAGAGCTAGCAGGAAACAAAGTGGTCGTTAGCTGTTGCGTGAAAGCAAATTAGGCAGCCAGGCCGAGTGAGGCCCGGGCAAAGACTAAATAGCCCTCTGATCAGCGCTCGGGCAACAGGTGCGCGTCCCGAACGCTGACCAGAGGCAGGTGAGTAAAATCTGCAGTCATGGCAACAGAAACAAACATGTGACGCTAAAGTGTAAACAAATTGTGATCCGAGCAGCGGATCCTAACAGCATTATCCTTTCCATCCTTACCCTTTCCATCCTTTGTAACTGAGCTATTGTGTGGAACAATTTCCCTTGTGGATCAATAAAGTTAGTCTAAGTCTAAGTCTAATCAGGGTGTATTGTGAAATAAAATTATCCAGTGAGCCCCACAGTCAGTCTCCTCACTCATCATTGATTTATGCATTGACCTGATCACTGATCGTTAAACAACCTGCTCAGCCTCTCAGGTATCGAGCCGCTGAAAAGATAAAGGAGCATGTACAGTCAAAACAAATTGCAGGATAAATCTGCGTTTTTACAGGATTAATGCTATAATGTGTTATTTTACTTTTATAACAACCATGCACACATACACACTTAAAGCATCATACTCATATGATACCACTTAGTGATTTTAATATTATTTTAGAATTTTATTGTTACAGTATTTGCTAGTATTTACTTTCACTTGACAAAATCCAGCTTGCAAAAGAAAGAATGAAACAAAACACCATTAAAATATGTGGTATGTAGTGGATTATCAAACTGTTGCTGTGCATCTACATTAAGAATCTGTGAATACTGTACATTACAGTTTGGAATAGCCTTTACTAAAAGTGATATTGCTTTTGGATGCACTTTTGGTGCAGGGTGAAAGGATGGATCCACTTGCAAACCAAAAGTAAATGCAAGGAATGGAAGATGATATCAACCAATAGCAGCATTACAGGCCATATGGTTGCTGAGGATAGGAGGAAGGTTTAGTAGACACTGCCCTCATGTGAAGAAGCAAATCATCCCCTTGAAAAGGCCCCAAGCCTGTATCTTCCACTTGGCTGCTCTTGGATGTTATAACCATCTACATTGACAAAAAAATGTTTTGGAATGGGACACATTATTTGTTGTGCACACCACTTGTATTTTATTTTATTGAACATTGTTTGCTGTATTAGTACAGTATTTATTGGATTATGCATTTAATATTTGCATTTCAAGTTCTAAGAGTTCAACACATACAGTATGTAAGAAATTGTCATAGTAAATATTGGCCCCTACTCAGATTTTAGGTTTTTTGGGTTAATTTTAGGCTCTATGTTTGAATACATTGTCACAATTAAAAATATACTGTACATATATACTGTATAATTTAACAACCACACATGTGCGGATGCATGGCATTGCAAAGCAGACTACCGTATTTTCTGGACCATAAGGCGCACTGCTGATGAGCGGGTCTGTTCAGGTCTTTTTTCATACAAAAGGCGCACCGGATTATAAGGCACATTAAAGGGGTCATATTATGATTTTTTTCTAAATGTAAAACACTTCCTTGTGGTATTTTTCATGCACTTATTTTTCCTGTATTTATCTGGCACAAGTGGAAAGCCGGTCCCTGAAAATAAGGCCTACATTAAACCGGTCTGTTGTGCAAACAAGGTTGGGGACCACTGGTCTACATAACATCTAAAGGTGGTTCTTTGGTCAAAATGTTGCATAGATTATGTTTTACAGATCATCTTCAAGCTGCTTCCTGACCGTCGCTTCAGGATGCGCCGTTTTGTGGGCGGTCTTATTTACGTGGCTCACCTTCGACAACGTCTTCTCCCCGTCATCTTTGTAGTAGCGGTGTAGTGTGCAAGGACGGGAGTGGAAGAAGTGTCAAAAGATGGAGCTAATTGTTTTAATGACATTCAGACTTTACTTAAATCAATAACGGAGCAGCATCTCCTCATCCGTGGCTCACTAGTGCAACAACGCCGGAAATGTGTCCAGTGAAAAACCGTCCGACCGGAACTCTCTAATAATTAAAGTTCCGTGGGTGAATTATGTAAACCCACTACACTGGTAGTTTTTAGCACTTCCATAGCGAGATATAAGTTAGAAATGTATTCTATTT
This sequence comes from Entelurus aequoreus, assembly GCF_033978785.1. NCBI lineage: Eukaryota > Metazoa > Chordata > Actinopteri > Syngnathiformes > Syngnathidae > Entelurus > Entelurus aequoreus. The sequence goes on along the minus strand of NC_084735.1, from coordinate 47,764,763 downwards.
TACAGTCGTGATCAAAAGTTTACATACACTTGTAAAGAACATAATGTCATGGCTGTCTTGAGTTTCCAATAATTTCTACAAATCGTATTTTTTTTGTGATAGAGTGATTAGAGCACATACTTGTTTGTCACAAAAAACATTCATGAAGTTTGGTTCTTTTATGAATTTATTATGGGTCTACTGAAAATGTGACCAAATCTGCTGGGTCAAAAGTATACATACAGCCAGGGCCGGCCCGTGGCATTGGTCATATAGGCAAATGCTAAGGGCGCCGTCCATCAGGGGGCGCCACGTCAGTGCCACAAATGTTGGAGAAAAAAAAAAAAAGAGAAACAAAAGTTGATACTATTATTTCTAAATACAAAAAATAATCCCACGTTAATTAAAATGCAAAGTAAAGCCTATTTAATAGAAATATTATGTGTTACAACATTACGCCCCCCCTCCCCCCGCACGGTGCGCCCCCTCCCTTCCTGTATCATGACTTTTTTTGGACGTCACCACATCAAAAAATCAATACAGGATGTCAAAACGGCCAAAACTGTCAGGTGCCCAGGGAAGAGAAAAGAAGAGGAGGAGAAACGAGAAAAAGACAGAGGTAGCAGGTATGTAACGTTAGCCTACATGAAATTATTTGTCTGTTACAGAATGTGATAGTAACCTGGCTTTTTAGCATTAAGCTAATGTTACATGATTCGGCAATTGCTAATCAATAAATAGCTAGTTCTGTTTTAACGTCGGGTTAATATTGTGGAGGGGGCTAAATTGTTATGGAAAATAATAATGTAACGTTAGGTAATTACAGTACTCCCACCTTACATTCCTCAGGGACATTTGTATCAGATCTTTTAAGCAGGTGTTTTTGTTTACATTGTCATTGCCTTCTGGTTAGCTAATATTTGCCCTGCAGGTAATAGTCACTTTTCCACCCCTTTATATATTAGGTATAGTTGTAAGTCTAGTTGTTAAAGTGCACATCATTAATGTTAATTAAGCAATATCACATGAGAGTGAATGCTGTTTTTTAATTTGAGCACTGCTGTGATTCGGTTAAAGATAATCATAACATAACATTCTCATATAATATGTTAATTTACTTTCTTTAAGTAAAAAAAAAGGTCAAAGACAAAGCTATTTGGTTTCTTATGAGTATATACACTTCACTGCCGATGTGTGTGTGGGGGGGGGGGGGGGGGCGCCACCTAAAATCTTGCCTAGGGCACCAGATTGGTTAGGGCCAGGCCTGCATACAGCAATGTTAATATTTGGTTACATGTCCCTTGGCAAGTTTCACTGCAATAAGGCACTTTTGGTAGCCATCCAAAAGCTTCTGGTTGAATTTTTGACCACTCCTCTTGACAAAATTGGTGCAGTTCAGCTAAATGTGTTGGTTTTATGACATGGACTTGTTTCTTCAGCATTGTCAACAAGTTTAAGTCAGGACTTTGGGAAAGCCATTCCAAAAGCTTAATTTAACCTGATTTAGCCATTCCTTTACCACTTTTGACGTGTGTTTGGGGTCATTATCCTGTTGGAACACCCAACTGCGCCTAAGACCCAACCTCTGGGCTGATGATTTTAGGTTGTCCTGAAGAATTTGGAGGTAATCCTCCTTTTGCATTGTCCCATTTACTCTCTGTAAAGCACCAGTTCCATTGGCAGCAAAACAGGCCCAGAGCATAATACTACCACCACCATGCTTGACGGTAAGGATGGTGTTCCTGAGATTAAAAGCCTCACCTTTTCTCCTCCAAACATATTGCTGGGTATTGTGGCCAAACAGCTACATTTTTGTTTCATCTGACATCACATGGACAAAGAGGAAAGTTCAGGTCAGATAAAACAAAAAATGAGCTGTTTGGCCACAATGCCCACCAATATTTAACCCTGAGAGTCTTTCTGAGATTCCTGCTCAAAAATAAATTGCCCAAAATGAATAATGTATTTCAATGAGAAATGCTGTTATTGTTTGTATGTGGGTGTAATGTGTTGAATAGCTGAATATATTTAACTTCATCTACATGCTTATGTTAAAATTGGTAAATAAATAAACAAATGTATGGCTGCGGCGTGAGGAGGTGAGCTCTCTACCACCTGAGTCATACCACCCAGTATGTTACAATGTAAAACACAATGAAAATGTGTAAGGCATATCTGGAACAAAAAAATCCTACCACAGTGGCTGTCTGCCAAGCATGGGACGACAAAAACGATACATTGTTTTCAACGCCATTTTGTTGGTGGGTAGTGATTTGTGAGTAAACAAAATCATGCACATATTTTAGACACTGTACTTACTGTATAGGTGACATTTGCATAGTGTAGCAATAACTAGTTACCCCGTGTTTTATTGTCTTACTTTAAATACAAATGTGGATAGGGAAATTTGTTTTTTAATCATGACTGCATATACTGTCAAACACCCTACCCACACTTTTTTATTTATCCTTAATTTATGCAGGTTTGTTCCATTGAGATCAAAGGTCTATTTTGGAATGTAGACCTGGCCAAGAAGGCATCAGCAGTTTCTTTTACATTTATATAAAACATTTACACAAAGAGACGGTAGCCTGCAAAGATTTTACAAGAACTTTAAACTCACTCAGTGTAACAAGGGCTTAAAGTCTAAATTGAAACTTTAATGAGTTCCAAGCATTAAGGGCTGAAAAGGTACATTGTAAGTACAGCAAATTGCAGAGAATCTATAGATTTAAATTTGTGACTCCTACATTGCATTGAGATGGCAACTAAGAACTTTTGATGCCCTGAATTGTTTTATGAATAAAAACATACCGGAGCACACAAAAGAGACCAGTTTACTGTAGAGTTAAAGGCCTACTGAAACCCACTACTACCGACCACGCAGTCTGATAGTTTATATATCAATGATGAAATCTTAACATTGCAACACATGCCAATACGGCCGGGTTAGATTACTAAAGTGCAATTTTAAATTTCCCGCGAAATATCCTGCTGAAAACATCTCGGTTTGATGACGTTTGCGCGTGACGTCACGGATTGTAGCGGACATTTTGGGACAGCATTGTGGCCAGCTATTAAATCGTCTGTTTTCATCGCAAAATTCCACAGTATTCTGGACATCTGTGTTGGTGAATCTTTTGCAATTTGTTCAATGAACAATGGAGACAGCAAAGAAGAAAGCTGTATGTAGGAAGCGGTGTATTTCGGCCGGCTGCAGCAACACAAACACGTAGCCGGTGTTTCATTGTTTACATTCCCGAAAGATGACAGTCAAGCTTTACCATTGGCCTGTGGAGAACTGGAACAACAGAGACTCTTACCAGGAGGACTTTGAGTTGGATACGCAGACGCGGTACCGTGAGTACGCAACCAGAATGTTGCCATAAGCATTTTGTTTAATTTGTATGTGTAACGCAGTACGCAGCTGCGGCTTCCAAACATTTGATCGCTTGCCCGTACGTGCATGCCGCTATGTGCATGTCATGTACGTTACTTTGGGGACTTTGGGGAAATATATGTGCTGTATGAGCTTTGGGGAGGTGAACGGTACATTGGGCTGTGGGATTGAGTGTGTTGTGCAGGTGTTTGATTTGTATTGGTGGGTTATATGGACGGGAGGGGGGAGGTGTTTGTTATGCGGGATTCATTTGTGGAATATTAAATATAAGCCTGGTTGTGTTGTGGCTAATAGAGTATATATATGTATTGTGTTTATTTACTGTTTTAGTCATTCCCAGCTGAATATCAGGTCCCACCCACCTCTCACAGCATCTTCCCTATCTGAATCGCTTCCACTGCCCTCTAGTCCTTCACTCTCACTTTACTCATCCACAAATCTTTCATCCTCGCTCAAATTAATGGGGAAATCGTCGCTTTCTCGGTCCGAATCGCTCTCGCTGCTTGTGGCCATGATTGTAAACAATGTGCAGATGTGAGGAGCTCCACAGCCGGTGACGTCACGTGCATATCGTCTGCTACTTCCGGTACAGGCAAGGCTTTTTTTTTAGCGACCAAAAGTTGCGAATTTTATCATCGATGTTCTCTACTAAATCCTTTCAACAAAAATATGGCAATATCGCGAAATTATCAAGTATGACACATAGAATGGACCTGCTATCCCCGTTTAAATAAGAAAATTGCATTTCAGTAGGCCTTTAAGGGACCGTCGTACTAAGTAACCAGAACTCCAAGACAATAAATGTAAGCATTCATGTCATCTGCATAGAAAGGGAAAGTTGATCAGAAGATTATTTGTTGAAATAGTGAACAATAATGGGCTAAACACAGCCTTGTGGAAAAAGTTATTTTATTGTACCTCCAAAATATCAGAGGAAAAGCCTTCTGGTAATTAGCTAACATCTCGTTGTGAGAAAAAAAAACAATAGCTGAAATTCACTTGACTTAAGTAGCACAATAAACAATGTCAAATGCTTTCGAGGAATTGATTAAAAAGGGCCCGACATCATTGTTTTTTTGTCAAGTGCTTAAATTGCATGTATTATTTTAGTAAGACATTTGTGGCAGCAGTAACAGTACAGTGAATTTAGACAAAAAACAGAGTCAAATAGTGAAAGGATAGAATTGTTATACAGACATTATTTTATCTGTTTACTGACCATAACTATTCCAGCAAGTTTAGAGACTGGTTTATAATTACGTGAAACCTCAATTTATGAACATTTCTTTTAGCGAAATTTTAGATTTACAGACTTTTATATCTAAAATGTGAGAAACATGTCTCGGTGTACGAGTGCTTCATTAATTAATTCATTTTATGTGCTGCTGGAAGCCTTAGGAACCTTTTTATTTGGCTGTTTTATTTTAAAGAGATTGTCCCCTTGTTTGATATTTATATATATATATATATATATATATATATATATATATATATATATATATATATATATATATATATATATATATATATATATATATATATATATATATATATATCAGGGCTGTCAACATTAACACGTTAACACATGTGATTAATAGATTTAAACAAATTATCGTGTTACCAAAAATAAATCAAGATAAATCACAGTCTTTGTTATTGACTGGCAGAAGGCAGCGTGCATTGCACAGGCAGACACCAGTGTGTGCCCTTCAAAACAAACTCTGACTGAACTGTTTATAAAACTTAGGTAATGTTGACAGTGACAAACTTTATTATCATCGGCGCACATCAAGTTTAAAACAGCATCTTAAAGCGAAACATGAACGTGAGGATGTTGTCGCGAGCATGAATGCTGCATGGACAGCAAACAGAGAACAACAAACTATGCTGGCTGAGTTTACCTGCGTTTACCACAGATACAATAAACAATGCCTTTTTGAAATGGTGGTCCTTCATGTAAGTGTGCTCTGGTATTAAATGTATGCACACATCATTGTACGTTTGTACATGTGATGTATCACTATACTGGTGCACAGATGTCTTATGATAGTATTAAGTCACCTTAATGTGTATAAAAAAAACACCCGGAAGTGACAACATGTTTCCATAGCTCTTCTAATAGAGCGATGCAGATGATTCTCAAAAAAAAATACAAATACAAATAAAATAAGTTTTATTTGTTGGATTAAATTAATCCTATGCCCCCTACTCGTTATCACCAGCCAGGTTTCCTGAGAGAGTGAGACCTCTTTTTCGCCCTGGCTATATATTATCCAGGGCTCGAATTAAACCACGACTGCCCTTGTGACGTGCCGTAATACCCTAAAAAATGATGCTTGTGTTGCTTTCATATGCATATTCAACTTTCTACTTGAGGTACATGTATACATTTCTAATGTGTTTGTGTTTAAAAAAAAAAAAAAAAACTTGGTTCAAGGATTTTAGTGTAAGCACTTTTTGAAAATTTTGAGCCCATTTAAAATTACCGCGATAATAATGATACCCGCTATAATTTTGGTCACAATAACCGGGATAAGAAGTGAAGTGAATTATATTTATATAGCCCTTTTCTCTAGTGACTCAAAGCGCTTTTACATAGTGAAACCCAATATCTAAGTTACATTTAAACCAGTGTGGGCGGCACTGGGAGCCGGTGGGTAAAGTGTCTTGCCCAAGGACAGAACAGCAGTGACTAGGATGGCGGAAGCGGGTATCGAACCTGGAACCCTCAAGTTGCTGGCACGGCCACTCTACCAACCGAGATATCCCGTTTATATATATATATATATATATATATATACACAGTATATATATATATGTATATAAATATATATATATATATATATATATATATATATATATATATATATATATATATATATATTTATATATATATATTTATATTCTTATTAGGGATGTCCCATAATATTGGACTGCCGATATTATCGACCGATAAATGCTTTAAAATGTAATATCGGAAATTATCGGTATCGGTTTCAAAATTATCGGTATTGGTTTCAAAAAGTAAAATTTATGACTTTTTAAAACGCCGCTGTGTACACGGACATAGGGAGAAGTACAGAGCGCCAATAAACTTTAAAGTCACTGCCTTTGCGTGCCGGCCCAGTCACATAATATCTACGGCTTTTCACACACACAAGTGAATGCCACGCATACTTGGTCAACAGCCATACAGGTCACACTGAGGGTGTACCGTATAAACAACTTTAACACTGTTACAAATATGCGCCACACTGTGAACCCACACCAAACAAGAATGACAAACACATTTCGGGAGAACATCCGCACCGTAACACAGCATAAACACAACAGAACAAATACCCAGAACCCCTTGCAGCACTAACTCTTCCGGGACGCTACAATACTGTATACACCCCCCGCTACCCCGTCCCCCACACCTCAACCCCGCCCACCTCAACCTCCTCAAGTAAGTCCCAAATTCCAAGCGGCTGTTTTAAGGCACGTTAAAAAAAAATAATGCACTTTGTGACTTCAATAATAAATATGGCAGTGCCATGTTGACACTTTTTTCCATAACTTGAGTTGATTTTTTTTGGAAAACCTTGTTACATTGTTTAATGCATCCAGCGGGGCATCACAACAGAATTAGGCATAGTAATGTGTTAATTCCACGACTGTATATATCGGTATCGGTTGATATCGGAATCAGTAATTAAGAGTTGGACAATATCGGATATCGGCAAAAAAGCCATTATCGGACATCTCAAATTCTTATATACTGTATATATTATATATAAGAAATGTTCATACCGTGACATCCCTATAATGGACAATTGTAACGTAATTGTTTCGTCGAATAAATTGATAGAAACACACTTTTTTTCTTACATTTTCAACAGTTTAAGACATCGCTTAATTAACGTTAATCTGTATAAACAACATGGGCGCAGCCGTTTTGGAAGCGTGAGTCAAAGGTTAACCGACAACCACAACAGCCGAGTTGTTCTGAGATTTTCCGAGAGATACAGTAGTTACATCAGGGAGTGGAAGGACGTCAGGTGTTTGGTGAATTTAAGTCAGGCACATGCCCCCTAGCCGGCGTAAGGGGACACTATGCCCAATTTTTTCAGATAAATATGTTTATATAAATGAGCTTTGGAGCCCACGCCTCAAAAGAAAATGTTTGCCTTGGTGCCCTTCCAACTTGCTTTGGTGCCCTAAAATATGAGCGCTCATTTAAGGCAACACTTGGCTTGACCTTAAAAAGTTAAAATTCGAGGCATGATTATCTGTATGCTGCATGATAGTGATGTTGCGCTCATCAAGCACAAGAAGAGGCATACAGAGGCAGTAATATTAAAGATGAAAAATTAGATACATTTACTAAAAATGTAACTCAATATGACTAATTAATGGTAACACGCAATAATTTGACAACCCTAATGTTTTCAATCTTGTAATGAGGTGTCAGGACATCTTAGCCCTTTGACTTTTGGTTGGTAATCTTAGTGACGATTTAAGAAAGACAACTGTAGATGTACACAAGTTGGGAAAGTCGATCACAAAATTCTCCAGGTCTCCAGCACACATTTGTCTGCATGGCTCTGGGGGTGTTTGGGTCTTTTGTCACAGATAGAGCTAAATACCTAGCCCTGGGGGATACTAAATCACAGCCCCACACAGTCATCTGTGGGGTCTCACAAGGGTCAGTCTCATTCTATTGCAGTGCTGACACTCAGCTGTGTGTGAAGTTGGAATCATGATATAGTTGTGGACGTCTGAGAACTTTCTCGAACAGCTCCAAGACTGAAGCCAATATAATTGGCACCATATATCAGATATGTTCCTCCCCCATTAACTGCATTTACTGTATTTTTCTTGCTATACCATCACCATCTCTTTCTTGGTTACAAATTTGAGGTTCAACTTTCTCCAGCTAGACAACAACAAAACTGAAGCAATCATAATTGGTATCCCACATCGACTCTGTTCCAACCACCCCATTAACGGTATTTTTTGCTGGCCACACCATCGAGTTTGACCATCACCTGTCTTTCGATAGACATGTCCACCACCTACATAAGTAAATGCACATTCCTTCATCTCACGAACATCGGTGAATTATATTTGATTCCTATTCCCATTACCATAGTAGGGATCCTTGGCAAAAGCTTTCAAATACTCAAACTCAAATAGCATATACTCAAAATAGTGTTGCCAGGATCCTGATGATGAATGAGGGTGCCTAAATGTAATCGCATCATGCCAGTCCTCCATATACTCCTATGGCTCGCCATTGACCTCTGTATTGATTACAAACTCTGTTTGATAATGGTACTCATCACCAATACTCATGGCAGATGTCATAAGAGACAACAATGACTACTTTGGTTGGTTGGTTGAAGTCTATTTTGAACATGATAGCAGTTTCAACAATATACATCACGTTTTCTTTTATATTTAAAACATGCGGCACGCACGTACAGGCAAGCGATCAAATGTTTGGAAGCCGCAGCTGCGTACTCACGGTACCACGTATCCAACTCAAAGTCCTCCTGGTAAGAGTCTCTGTTGTCCCAGTTCTCCACAGGCCAATGGTAAAGTTTGACTGTCATCCTTCGGGAATGTAAACAATGAAACACCGGCTACGTGTTTGTGTTGCTGCAGCCGGCCGCTAATACACCGCTTCCCACCTACAGCTTTCTTCTTTGCTATCTCCATTGTTCATTAAACAAATTGCAAAAGATTCACCAACACAGATGTCCAGAATACTGTGGAATTTTGCGATGAAAACAGACGACTTAATAGCTGGCCACAATGGTATCCCAAAATGTCCGCTACAATCCGTGACGTCACGCGCAAACGTCATCATACCGAGACGTTTTCAGCAGGATATTTCGCGGCAAATTTAAAATTGCACTTTACTAATATAACCCGGCCGTATTGGCATGTGTTGCAATATTAAGATTTCATCATTGATATATAAACTATCAGACTGCGTGGTCGGTAGTAGTGGGTTTCAGTAGGCCTTTAAATATTGATGTGGTGATTGACAACAGGTGCATGAGTCAAACACGTAAAACTAATGGGTCGCTATAGTGACAAAACAAACAAGAGTGCACAAAGAGTCCAAAAACCAAACCGAACATAACCAAAACAAAACATGAGCACACAGACATGACAGTATTATTCTGATCTTTTTTGTAACATGATTGGTGAACGTAGTGTACTTTTGTAGTTATTTCCCCATATTTCTACACAATAACTCAGATATGGTAACACTAGCGAGCAGTAGAGAATATGAAGTGATTTTTGTTTTTTGGCCTTGTGTTGTGTATTTTTTAAAATGAGATTTCCAGTTCATTTTCTCATTTATCGTTACAACCAAAAATTTGATTTATGTTACTCTTTCAATTTCTACTCCATTTATTTGTATTTGTGTCTGACTTTATTTTCTGCTGTTACAGAATACAATTATTTTAGTTTTACTGAGATTCAAAGATAGTCTTTTTTTCTCATACCATCTTTTTAATTTGTTAATTTCTTCTGTTATTATTCGTATTAGTTTCTGTGTGTTTTGCCCTGAAAAAAAATCTGTTGTGTCATCATCAAATAATACTGTTATGTATAAAAACAATAATGTTGACATGTTTTCACCTATTTTCACAAATTGCTTCCTGTTAGTTAAGTAACTTTTTATCCAGTTCAGGACTAGCCCTCTAATTCCATATTGTTCTAATTTATTAATTAAGATATAATGATTAATTGTGTCAAATGCATTTGTTGGATCCCCATTTACCGAGTCAGTATTACTTTGGGACAAATTAAGATCCAGAACCTTTTCTTTTTGAGCCTTAATAGACAGAACGAGCTACAAGCTTTTTGAATCCAACCCCAAGTCTGTTCACTTCCTGTTTTTAACATGTTATCTATTTTTAAAGAAAAGAGGATTAAAACGATTTGTAGTCGTATAATTACTATATCGATAGCTTATTCAGTGCTAAAAAGAAAACAGTAAAAAAAACTGACAACGAAAATCCCTAATTAAATGTGAATAAATAAGTGCAGAAGAAAAAACAGAACAATTGTATAATGAATAAATATGTACACAATGTATGACAGATAAAACTGACAAACATAATAAATGTATAAATGAAGGGAGCAGGGGTTCTTTTAGACCTCAGGGCCCAACTTTTCTAGTACAGGGGGGCCCTTAACCCACTTAAATTTTAACACTGAATTAGTTTTCTTACTCTTGATTCAATAATTATATCTAACCAAGCTACAGTTTAACAAGTCTAAACCTTGTCAAACAATAGGAAACCATGATAAAGATGATTATTTGTCCATCCATTTTCTACCCCTCATCCCCTCGGGGTCACAGGGGATGCTGCAGCCTATCCCAGCTTCACTCGGGCGGAAGGCCGGGTACACCCTGGACAAGTCACCACCTCATCGCAGGGCCAACACAGATAGACAAACAACATTCACAATTTAGTGTTGCCAATCAGCCTTTCCCCAGGTGCATGTCTTTGAAGATGGAAGGAAGCCCAGAGGGAGGGAACCCACACAATCACGGGGAGAACATGCAAACTCCACACAGAAAGACCCCGAGCCCGAGGATCGAACACAGGGCCTTCTTATTGTGAGGTAAATGCACTAACCCCTGATCCACCGTGCTGCCTGATTCTTATTTATTTAACACATAAACCATTCAACAACATGCGGAACAAGAGCTTCTCACCCTATCTCTAAGGGAGAGCCCCGCCACCCGGCGGAGGAAACTCATTTCGGCCGCTTGTACCCGTGATCTTGTCCTTTCGGTCATAACCCCAAGCTCATGACCATAGGTAAGGATGGGAACAAAGATCAACTGGTAAATTGAGAGCTTTGCCTTCCAGCTCAGCTCATTTTCACCACAACGGATCGATACAGCGTCCGCATTATTGAGGATGCCGCACCGATCCGCCTGTCGATCTCACGATCCACTCTTCCTTCACTCGTGAACAAGACTCCAATGTACTTGAACTCCTCCACTTGGGGCAAGATCTCCTCCCCAACCCGGAGATGGCATTCCACCCTTTTCCGGGCGAGAACCATGGACTCGTCGTCATCATACTACACTGTAATTATTACAAAACTTAGACTAATAATGTTGAGGAAAAATTACATTTTCTTGAATGTTACAAAAAAACTCAGAGCGCAGACCTCCGCCGAGGCCTACCTCCCAATAGTTATGAATCCTGACAGTAATCCGTAACACTCCCAAACTGTAATCCTTTGTTCCTTATCCCATTTCTAACATATCCAGAAAGTTCATTATTTGTTGATCTATCTCGAGCAGAATGACAGAAACGGAGTGAAGCCTATTGTCAGTCATCCCCTAGCATAAACACACACACAGAGGTTGAGGCACGTAAGCTAAATGTAAAGTGATGTAGTATAAATGATCAGGATAAGCCCCAAAATGTAATGAGTTGTGTCTTATCTCCTTTCAGAGATTCCCTGAGAATGTAATGAAAGTGTGTGGTTAACTTTGAGGTATGATGCTAAATAACCTACCAAACTAACTGCAACGATTACATCACCTCATCGCAGAGGTAATAAATGAATGTATACAAGATAAAGGATAGAAGGCCGTGGTTCTCATTAAACAATATTGAATTAACACATTTAAAAACTGAAATGATTTGTTTAATTGCCTTTAATATTGATTGATGTTTTTGAAATTGGCACCCAAGCTTCTGGTGCTGAAATTAATTATTATGATTATAATAATAATGCTTTTGTATCATTCCTTGGTGTAGTTAAAGCAAATACACTTTCCGTGAGCGCAGATCGGAATACCCACACGGGCTAAAAATACCAGACTTTGGCCGTAGTGTGGTGCCCAGACGGTACAAGTGGCCTAGTTTGTGTATGTCCTATAGAATATGACTGACATTTGATGTCGCAAATCCGATGCAGATGAAAGGGGTTCAGGGTCTTTTGTTCACCCTGCTCTACTGCAAGGCGATAAGGATAGTAGCTTGTATGTCCTTCTAACTGTTGACCTTCCTGAAAGATCCTGGGGGGTTTCCCACATCAGGACATGTTTTCTGATTAAATGTCTGAGCCACCTCAGCTTGCTCCTACAAATGGACAGGGATTCTTCCTTCACGCTTAACTCTCCCCGATGTCTGACCTTGACTACCTTTTGGGAGAAATACACTTTGACCACATCTATCCAAATAGTTAATGAAGAAATATCTTCTTTTACCGGCTCTCATTATTCTGGGGCCCAGGGCACCATTTTTTTATCGTGCCCTAGGCACAATTTTTTATGGCGTCCCCTTCCATCTGTAATTTCCATACGAGCATATGTTCACATCATACACATTTAAAGAGAAAAGTGTTACTACAGCTATCATTAGGGATGGGTACCTTACACATTTTAACCGATACGGTATCAATTCCATGTGCCCTGTACCTGAGAATCGATACCGGTACTCAACCGTACTGATTTTCCGTAATTGTTTGTGTCTTCATGTGGTAAAACATGTTAATTGTTTAATCATAAAATATATATTTTTTAAATAACTGAGTTTATTTTGATACCTGTGCTGTTCCAGTTGTTATATCTTGTCTTACACTTCTGAGTCTCATTTGAAAGTGCTATATAAAAGACTTTGCATTCAGTTGCAATTCCAATTTTTCTAAGAAAAACTGAACAATCCAGTTACGATCGATTGAATACCCCGATTGAATGACCTGGAGGAATGCGAACATCTACCGACATATCCAAAGTAAATTAGCATCGAGCTAGCACATTTAAAAATAGACATTTGGCTGAGCTTGAGAACTTGTTTGCCTGTCAATGTTTGTGCCAGTCCAGGGTCTGCAACTAAACGTGTTGTTGAGGTATTGAAATGTGCAGTGATAGGCAAGCTACTTGGAAAATGTAGTAAGCTAAGCTACAAGTTACTCTTGATTAAATGTAGCTGAGCTACAGGGGAAGCTATCCCCAGAGTCATGTAGCAAGCTACACTACAAGCTACACGGCAAAAGTACCCTGCGACAATAAAGTTAAATTATATAAATATATAACTTAATGTACAACTTTCCACCAAACAAAATAAAAAATGCTCAATTGGATTTTTTATTAAAATAAACACTCCGTGCCCTTTGACTGGCTTTTAACATTTCTTTTAAATTGCCTACCATGTACAAAATGTGGACAAAAATATATATACTCTAATGGAGACATTTCAGCACAGGATAAGTTACTGTTTTAACAGAAACCACAGTGGCAAAATGACAATAACCTGGCCAAAGGAACAAAATGTTGGTCTCACAAAAGAAACAATAAAGGGGAACCGCAATTTTGGGGGGGAATTTTGCCTATCGTTCACAATCATCATGAAAGACATGAGGACGGATGGATTTAAAACATTTTTTTTAAATGCATTCTAACTTGTAAATAAAAGGTCAGCTTACAGCTATTACGGCCATAAAACCCAATAAATAACCATCCAAAAAGTGAGAAAAACAATACTACATTTAAATTTTGTGACTAAAATATTAACTAAGTATGAGTGATATTATTATTATAAGCGCTAATGCAGACTATTTATAGCGGCAACGTGATCACCATTTTTTGCTGGTATGTTTACATCATCGAGTGGTCAGCTGTTTCCTCGCTTCCCAGCTTCTTGGAAGTTTATTGTAGATCATAAATCATGCCTTTCACCTGGATAGTCGAAGGCTGAGGCAAATTCAAACAAGTTGGTACGTTTTGACAGCCAATTTAGTCCCGGTAATTGCGAGAATGACACGAAAAGACGCTTGACTCTACCTCCCTTTTCTTCGCGAGGATTATGAGTCATTCTTCATCTAAACAAGATTATAACAAGATTCTATCAGTCGGCATCCTAATGACAGCAGACATTGTACATTAAGTGATGTTTTATTATGTTTGTTGGCTCTCATGAAGTCTGCAGTGAGCAGTAATCAGTTATGTTGTTGGGAAAAAAAAGCAAACATTGTGATGCATTTTTGAAATTAATGCACTGCGTATGCTTAAAATGATCAAAATAGGTAAATATTACATCTTATTATAGATGTGCCTGTTACTACATTACATATATACTTACATTATGTATATAAAACCTTAATGAGGTGTTTAGATGTTTTTAAGGGTTGTATAGGCAGAATAGAGCAGCTCCCTTAGGCTCCATTGTAAGCTGACTTTTGATTGCATTTATTTTATATTTAGAATGCATTAAAAAAAAAATATATCCATCATCATGTCTTTTATAATGATTGTGAACAATAGGCAAAAAAAAAACAAAGTCCACTTCCCCTTGAACAAACTACATCTTTACATAAACTGAAATCAATAGAACTGAACATATTTAAAGTAAACATATTTTCCTGACTGGAACAGAATTAAACAAAATACAATTCCTCCCCAACTTCTACATTTTAGGTTCTTATATTTGTAATAGTGTTGATGTAACTGAGAGTGTACATATGGAACCAAATGGCCCCAATAAGGGTCCATTACTATTAACAGTCATTTAGCTCGGGACACCCTAATAATAATATAATAATAATATATTTTATTTGTAAAAAAGCACTTTATATTGAGAAAACAACCTCAAAGTGCTACTGTGTATTGAAAAAATATATATAATATAATATATATATTTAATAAAAAGATAATAAAAAAAATAAAAATAAAAATAAAAACTAGAACAGCCTAATAGCTAGAACTAGTATGCATATATCTATAAAAAGGCTTTTTTTTTAAAGAAGGATTTTTAAGCCTTTTTTAAAAGCATCCACAGTCTGTAATACCCTCAGGTGGTCAGGGAGAGCATTCCACAGACTGGGAGCGGCGGAGCAGAAAGCCCGGTCTCCCATAGTTCGTAGCTTTGTCCTCGGAGGTTGGAGGAGGTTAGCCTGTCCGGAGCGGAGGTGTCGTGTGGAGGATTTGGGGGTGAGTAGTTCTTTGAGGTAGAGGGGGGCATTTCCATGTAAGCACTGGTGGGTTAGTAGGGAGACTTAGTATTCAATCCTGAGTGAAACAGGAAGTCAGTGAAGGGATTTGAGAATTGGTGTGATGTGGTC